>NC_134484.1:445043853-445343853 GCF_040206685.1 Ascaphus truei
TAAACCTGCAGGAAGATACCGGTACCCCATACCGGGCCTGTATTTTGGGAAGCAGGGGGTCCCGGGGCTGAAATTAATGTGGTTCAGCTGTGAAGATCCCCTTCTTCAATACAATGTAATTAAAATAATAACAAAAGCAGCTTCATTACCTTAGCAGCTAGCCACTAAGGTAATGAATGGGTTAAACCATAGTACCTATGTTTTGGGGGGTGGGGAAGTGGGTAGTTGACCCAAGGTGGGTGGTTAGGCCTACTGGGAGGAATCCAGGAGGGGTTAACACATTCATTACCTTAGTGGTTACTACTGCCAACGTAATGAAGGGTTTAACCCCTCCCACTACCCACCTAGAAGCCTAAACACCCACCTGGGGCAACTACCCCCTTAACCCACCCCCTCTACATCCATCAAGCTCCCCCCCTACAAAGGAATGGGCAAATATGGCTACAAGTGCTACAAGCACCATCATGCACTGGCCGATGCCCAACCATTAAAACACCAGTATCCCCTTAATTACCTTGGTGGTTACTACTGCTAAGTTAAGGGGTTACTGGTGTTTTAATGGGGTGGGTGAAGGGTGTACTGTAGTTTCCCCAGGGAGAGTGGATAGGCCTCCAGGGAGGGTTGTGCATGGGTTAACCCCTTAATTACCGTACCGGTTGTTACCGCTATGGTAATTAAGGGATTAACCCCCCTGCTACCCACCCGAGAGGTCTAACAAACTGCCCCAGGGCACCTGTCCACATCCCCACCCCCTCTACCCTATCATAACACATACAAATGTGCAAAATCGCTAGTAGCCAATTGTCTAATTTTTTGCCCATTTGGACAGCAACAAAATAAAAATATGCAATACAATTACATTGACATTGCAATACTGTATATATAGTACATTAAAATAAACAGTAGGCAATAAACACATTGATTACCACTGTGATTACCTATTCCCTCAACAGGGGAACAGATAACCACATTGGTAATCAATGGGCACCCTACTACCCCACCTCCCCTTCTCCCCTCCCCCCCCCCCACCCCCACAACACATACAGTAATGGGGAAAAACCCTATTATCCAGATCTGGATAATCGCACATTTGACAATTTAATTTTTTTTTTTTAGTTAGCCAGCATACAGTATACAGAAGTAAATAAAAGTTGTAATTACCTCTGCCAGGATGAAGGCCGTCCTAGTCCTTCTGGTCCCCCTCCTCGGTGGCACTGACAATAAAATTAAAAAAAACTAGCTACTGGCTTGTAACCCCTTATTCACCTTAGCGGTTATGGTGGTGGTAGAGGTAAAGTCATGGGCCATCCCTATGGCAAACACTCCCATCACTATGGAATGGTTTGCCCTATAGCAGAAGCTGCAGACACCTCTAATAGTATGCATGCTATTGACATGGTGGAAGCGTACTGTATATGGGTGATAGTTAATTCCTACCTCGTGTGCCTGATCCCTTTGAATATTGTGCTCTTTAATCCAATACATGGCGTGCTTTTGAAAAGGTGACAGTGTTCTGGCTGAGCTGTCAGTGTGTTTTCAGAAATAATGTTTAGTGGAGCTGGTGCCATCCTAACCGACCCATGGAAAAAAATTGTCCCATGGCAGCAAGAAAGGCTCACTTTTATCAAGATGAATAAACATCTGATTCCTCCCAAATATACAGCCCCTGCACCCAGCTTTCAAGAGGCTATGGTCTTGGTGGAGCAGCTGGACAGTAGATTATAAATAACACTATCTTCCAGCACTACAGCTGCATTTTAAAAATACCATGCAACAATAGCTGTCTACAGTACATGGTGGTGTGAGTGTCACTCACTATTATCAGTGCCCTGGGCTGCCAACACTAGTACGACAGATATGTTGTCAATTAGCACAACTACTACCAGCAAAGGTGGCACAGGCCAGTGTGTGGCATTGACAGGTTGGCATCTGCAAAGCGCCTGACTTGTTTAGTTTTAAATTGTTGCTCTCCTGCCACTGCCACCACCAGTCCACCACCATGAAATCATCTATCATCATTATGTTATTAATGAAGCCAGGTCTCCTCTGGCTCCCCAGACCTCCGTTCCTCCCTCCTTTACCTCCGACACAGTGTGGGCAGCTGCGGGGGCGAGCGCATTGCCGGGGACTCCCGGCGGCATCTGTTGCAGGGCGCCGGCATGTTTGTTGGGATCGACAGTGTCCAGCGGCCATGTTGGGATTGGCACTAGTGTTCGTGCATGAGCAGGAGCATGCGCAGAAGTTCACGCGACGCGGCGGCCGTTACAAGTTTGCACATGTGCAGATGAGTATAGCGTTGGCCATTATAGGATCGAGTATGCGCAGTCGCGATCGCGCACGTGATAGCAATGAGAAAAGGGTTCCTCAGGGACTATAAGACCCAGCAGCCACTGGGGCTGCTATACATGAGACCCACAGCAGCCAATCGCGTGGCAGAGCTTCCCCTGAGGAGAGAGTTACATTTGGCGCGCTGGGGAAGAACAGGATTTGGAGCTGGGTCAAGGTGAGGGGAGGTTGTGTGTGCAGGGGTCAGGGACCAACTGCACTAGGCAAGGTAATCCCCTAGGCCCCAGCTAGGCCCTGACTCAAGTGCATAGAGTGGGGCTGCTACAGGGACAGGCCCTTAGATAGGAACTCTGCCCCTTTAGTTGTTTGATTTATCAGGGACACAATGCTGCATGGCTCTGATGGTTGTGGTCTGGGACCAGACTCCATAAGAAGAAAAGAGACTGTCTTCATGGTGGGACCGTCTGTCGGGACACCACCCCACGCAGAGGCAGATTCATTGCGGGATCAGCGGATCCATTCTATTTTCCTGACGGAAACACACTCGGTGGACACACTCGGCAGGTATCATACAACACATGCACCAACCAACATCTCAATTTAGTGGGCAGCACTGTCCCACACATTGGGGGTTGAGTGTGGGAATCTGGGACAGGGTGTCGGGAACACAGTGGAGGGGTACGCCCTGCATGGTGCGTGGGTAGTTGTATTCTTAGTAGTTATTAGTATAGCATTAATTTGTTAAGAGATAAGTATGTGCCAGTAAAGGTATTTCTATTTTATACTGTGTGATCATTGTATTATGGTCCTGTGAAGGGCTCCTCCCACTACGTTGGAATCACACTCAGGTGGAGGCGCTGCACCGGATTGTAAGTACATCACCCCAGGCTCTCTGTGGCAGAGGCTCAGGCCCCAGTGAGCCAACAAGTAAAGGTAGCACCAGTAGCCTATTAACAGCCTGCCCCCAGATCTCACCTAGGGTGGGAGAGGGAGAAACAGGGCTACATTAACAAAACCCCAAACTCTAAAATATTTTACATAGTTACATAGTAGATGAGGTTTAAAAAAGACATAGGTCCATCAAGTTCAACCTATGCTAAATTTGGACAACAGATACTTTATCCTATATCTATACTTACTTACTGATCCAGAGGAAGGCAAACAAAAAAACCCAGTGTCATATCATCCAATGATATCTCATAAGGGGAAAAATAAATTCCTTCCTGACTCCAAGAATTGGCAATCGGATTAATCCCTGGATCAACATGCTTCCCATGTATACTTATTTGGTATATCCCTTAATACCTTTCCCTCTAAAAAGATGTCCAACCTTTTTTTGAACAAATCTATTGTATCTGCCATCAGTCTCCATGGGTAATGAATTCCACATTTTAACTGCCCTTACTGTAAATAACTCTTTCCTTTGTTGCTGGTGAAATCTCCTTTCCTCCAACCTTATGAGATGGCCCGAGTCCTTTGTACTCCACCTTGGGATGAATAGTTCTTTTGAAAGCTCCTTGTATTGTCCCCGAATATATTTGTAAATAGTTATCATATCCCCTATATATGCTCCATGCACACCTATTCAAGCAACTGGTGGTGGTCCTGTGTGCAAAACGCCTCATCATTCTCTCAGTAATACAGAGATAATAAGTTGAGGTCAATAACAAGGAAATATCTAGGAAAAAAGGTGACAGTGACAATAACATAGCATTAAACAAACAGCCAAAAACCGCCCCTTCCACCCCCCCCCCCTCCGTCCCCAAATCAACACTACTCCTGCTTCCTCTAACACAGGGTTGCTTTCAATAACAACCTGTTCTGACTGACACGGGCTGAACAGGCTCAGGAGCAGACAGTTCCAGAGGTCCACACACAACCAGGGTTAAAGCAGGCCCAGTACTACGCCTACTCTGGTGCATGATACCTGCAGGAAGAGTTTCTGGTTTATCAATTCCTGGGCTCGTCGGCTCGCATTGTCAACTGAGCATAAAACAGTTTTTGAGTCTGACCTCAGCTCTGTCCTCACAGGAACCGCACGGTGATGGTGACCAGTGAGAGACCCTCCTGCCCCGGCTGCCACTGGCATCACTCATAATAAATAAAAAGAAAGCAAATGGAACAAAATATATTAATAATAAAATAATATTATAGAAAACAATATTAAAGAAGAAAAAAATATATATATATATATCTCCTATACTGAGGCTCCTATTTCCACTTAATTTTTTTTGAATGACGGTTTAATCCACAGACGGATATTTAAATTTCTGACGGAATTAATCCATCGTACTTTTTGCTTACAATATCAAGACGGATTAGAAATAAACACATTCATTTTAACGGATTAACTTGAAAACCGCCTGGGGATTATTTTAAAGCCGCATATCAGAACAAGCCGTCTGTGGATTTCACAACGCGGAACAGATATTGAAGGGAAAGCCTGGGAAAATCCAGGGAACAGATTTGGACTGTAAAAATAGAAGGTACAGTGCACAGCCAAGAGAGTGGGTCCAAGGATAATATAAACAAATATTTATTTATTAGGTCCATTTCAAAGATGGAGGTATAACAGACCTCTTCCGCGTTCCGTGCTCATTGCACATCTCTAGATGCAGCCCTATCATATATGGAAGGGACCAAGTCAGGGCAGGAGATGGTGCTTATAGGAGAGAGGATGGTTTGCCGGGAGCTAGAAAGCAAAACATCTATATTGGATAAATTCCCGGTAAGCGTGAGAAGTGGTTGGTGAGGGGGAGGAGACAGGAAAAAGAATGAGGGAGAAGGAGAGGAGATGGTGATCAGAGAGCGGCACAGTGAATTAGAGAAATTAGAGATGCCGCATAAACAAGAAAACACATAGTCAAGTGAGTGACCATCACGATGCATACGAGAATTGATCGACTGGGAGAGACAAAGGAGGAGATTAAGGAAAGGAGATGGAAGGCAACTGGAGCATTATGATTGTCAATTGGAATTTTAAAGTCCCCTAGAATGAGAGTGGGGGAGTCAGAGGAGAGGAAATGTGGATGTCAGGCAGCAAAATTGTCTAGGAACTGGTGGTAGGTCCCAAGAAATGGAAGATGACTACAACATTGAGAGTGATAGGGGAGAAAATACGGGCAAGGGGATTTAGCTTGAAAAGTGCATTGAGACGACAGCAGAAGGCCGACTCATCCGCAATGTTTCCTTTTCGGGGTTAAGACTAAACGAGAGTCTTCTGAATGGCAGTGCAGCAGGTGCGGGACTACTAACAGCATTTCAATCAGATGGACATTACTTCTGTGTTATTTTTAGAAATGTTAAATTGGTTGTGAATTGTTTCATGCACAAATCACTTTTATAATTTTATTCTCTTATATTAATTAAAATCTTCTAACCTTCTCTATAAACCCTTGGCAAGTTTTGTGACCTTTTATCATGTCAACAATAAATTACCGGTGCTTTTCCTTTCCATGCTGAAAATTATTATAAAATTCATGGGTGGCTTTTATTGGAGAGAAACATTGGTGCAAAATATTATTTTTGTGTGAACTAATTAAAAAGGCTGCTATTGTGAGATTGCTGGAACTGCTTTTGGACTCAACCCTAATCATTCCAATCTTGGAACACTTCCTGGATTTTTTGATTAGTACAGTTTGCATTCTAACTAACCTACCAAATAGAAGTTAGTGCTTTTCAGTGGGATTTTGTTCTAAATTGGAAAATATTAGAAAACATTGTATGAAATGATTAAACAAATATTTAAAACTATAAAATAAGTTGTGTGCTTTCATTTAATTGCAAATGTCACATGTATCACTTTACAATTATTTGGTGTTTTATCTGGCAGCAAAAAAATTATTACAATTTTAATGTTTAATATTGATTTTCTCCAAGTTTTTCTGTAATAGACACATATGAAAGGCAAGCAAACTATCAAATGTACACGAGTCACACTTATGTAACACTCCCTGTATGGCTTTTATGGAGATGACATCATTGTACAGTGTTGACTGCTCAGCATGGGTTACCTTGATTCAGGGTGCTAAATTCAGGCGGGTGGACGATGAGGTAGCAAGGATGGAAATAATGGGCGCCAGGAACTTTTATACTACAACATCAGTCTTTTATTCCTGTCCCCAGACACACGGACATTCCACTCTCCTGCAACAATGTTGTACCATTTTTCTAGTAGTTATACACAAATAGTGTGCTTCCATAAGTTCCCACATTGGCACTCAAATGGAGGTGTGTTGACTTAATTGCTCTACTGGTATCAGCCCCAGACCCCCTTTGTTGCTTCAGAATAATCCTCTGTATTACCCATGTTACACTAGGCCCATAACAAGGATCCTGGCTGGTTCTATGTACAGGCATACACGTACGCAATGGGACCGGAGCATGTATGTAAAGCAAAAATGTACTTAAAGTGAAGCACTACCTTTTCCCCACTTATCAATGCATGTACTGTACTGCAATTGTCATATACGGGCATAACTGATGTAAATAACACATTTGTAACCGGCTTTATAGTCTCCACGCTTGTGCACAGCTTCGGTACAGGTAGGGAGCCGGTATTGCTGTTCAGGACGTGAGCTGCCGTTTGCCTATTGGGCGATATGTCCTTACTCGCAAGTGTACTTAAAGTGAGTCCTTAAACCGGGGTATGCCTGTAATTGACAACGGTACCTTTGGTCTGTTTGGGAACTGCCACTTCCATACAGACTGAGGCCAGTATTACTGTGAATCCGCGGTTAGAACGGGTCCCTCGACACCCAGGAGCCCCCTTTTCTGAGGCCCGCTGTGGCATACCGCTTTCCTATCTTTGGGACCTGCTGGACTCCATTAGACTTCTTCTGGGATGCTAACTTAAAGGGAACTGTGCCTCTCTACAACATAATAAATAAAGCAGGGCCTGGTCTGTTCTACTATTTTATGGGTCTATCCCATCTCTTCTCCCTGAGGCTCTTTCCTCGTATCCTCCAGGAACCTCTCTCTAGAACTTTCTTCCTATTCTAAATACTCTCCCATGACATCAGAATCTCTATGGTAACAGAGGGTGGGGCCCAACAAACAGTACACTAACCTGCTAGTAACCCTTTTGAAGGGGGTTACACTCTCCCCTAACTAAATCCAATGTTTCATTCAACATTACATAATCATATGTATGTATGTATGTATGTCTTTATTTATATAGTGCCATTAATGTACATAACGCTTCACAGTAGTAATACATATGACAATCATAAAAATAACAACTAGTACAAATAACAGATCATGGCAATAAGTGCTTCAGACATAAAAGTAACATTGTAGAAGAGGAGTCCCTGCTCAGACGAGCTTACAATCTAATTGGTGGGGAGAACGTACAAAGACAGTAGGAGGGCATTCAGGTAAGTGCGTCTGCAGGAGGCCAAGCTTTATGTATCGTGTATAGTATTAGCCATGGTGCTACTCATATGCTTCTTTAAGCAAGTGTGTCTTAAGGTGGGTCTTAAAGGTGGATAGAGGGGGTGCTAGTCGGGTATTAAGGGGAAGGGCATTCCAGAGGTGCGGGGCAGTCAGTGAGAAAGGTTTAAGGCGGGAGAAGGCTTTAGAAACAAAGGGGGTAGATAGAAGACATCCTTGAGCAGAACGCAAGAGTCGGGATGCTGCATAGTGAGAAATTAGGGCTGAGATGTAAGGAGGAGCAGCTTTAAAAGTGGAGGAGAATTGAGTGCGAGATGCGAGATTTGATAGGAAGCGAGGAGAGGGATTTCAGCAGGGGAGACGCTGAGGCAGATTTAGGAAAGAGTACAGTAATTCTGGCAGCTGCGTTTAGGATAGATAGTAGGAGAGACAGGTGAGAGACAGAAAGGCCGACAACAGGAGGCTTCAGTAATCGAGACGGGAGAGAATGAGGGCCTGTGTCAAAGTTTTAGCAGTCGAGCAACAGAGGAAAGGGCGTATCTTTGTAATATTGCGGAGGAAAAAGCGACAGGTTTTAGTTACGTTTTAAATGTGAGGGGCGAATGTGAGAGAGGAGTCGAGTGTGACTTCTAGGCAGCATACTTGTGCTACTGGGTGAATGATGTACTTCCAACAGTAATGTGGAAGGAGGTAGTAGGGACAGGTTTGTGAGGAAGTATGAGGAGCTCTGATTTTGCCATGTTAAGTTTAAGTCGGCGGAGGGCCATCCAGGATGATATCCCAGAGAGACATTCAGAAACTTTGGTCTGTACAGCAGGTGTAATGTCAACATTACAATAATACACATATATAAATTCACATATACCTAGTCTGTAGTAGTATAGACAAATTCACATACAAATATACTCAATATAGGTAACTGTTCTTAGGAGCAAGGCACAGTAGCTCTTTGGGGACTGAGGCGGAGGCAATGGGTTAGAACATATAGATACAGGGGTATACAGGGGTGTATAAACATTTGTATAAAGACACCTGCCTCTGACGGGATCAGATACTCACTAGCTTACAGGTGGATAGCAACTCCCAGTCTACGAATAATGGGCTGGATCATGCTTCCTAACCATACAACCCTTACCATCAGGTACTTCCACATAGGCCCACCTTTGTTCAATCATACCCCGTCGGTCAGACACCATGCGGGTCAGACCAACTTCTGGGCACCATCCTGCAGCAAATCAGTGTTGCCGTGGGACCCTGTGATGGAGCAGCCTCCTTGGTACGGTCAAAAAGGAGTTCACACACATAACTATCTTGCAGTAAAAGTCCTTTATTTTTCCTTACCAGGGAAAGCAGGTTGCAGTAACGAACAGAGAATAGAGCATTTAAAGTAAGTAGCATAGGTCTGCACAATAACACAAGAGTCCTTAATCTGAGGTACACAAAACGGAGTTCAGGCTCTCCCCTCAGAAAGGCTCTCTGCAACCTGTTTCCTCACAGATTGAAAGCAAAATGAGAGACGGCAGGAAGTCTGCTGCCTGCCTTTTAAACTTCCCCTTCCCAATCAGCTAGCAGAGCTACAAGCTACAGATGCAGTGGCCGTTATTCAAACATATCACGCGTTGTATACCTCGGAATACCCATGTCATGGCGCGTCATCAACGCGTGTTGACTCGTTTTTATCGAGTGCAGAAAATGGCATTTTAGCGTTCTGGTTTTTAAACACCTGCAAATTGACACAGTACTGTTCTGTACACATTACAATTCATTCATTTCTGTCACGGAAACGCGAAGAATTGCACCTGAAGAAATCGGGATCCATGAAATTCAAACAAAGCAACCGTGTGATTGACATGAAAACGAATCCGTGATATGTTCGAATAACGGCCGCTGCATCTGTAGGTTGTGGTTTTTCTGGTCTGCTAAAGTAAGAGAGTTTTAACCTCTTATACACTCCCTCACAGTCCCCTTTAGGGTGTAATAATTTGTAAACATTTTTACAGTTAACCCGTATTGCTGCTTTAACTGCATAAAAACCATAAACAGTTGTTCTTACTGTAGTACTTTGCACTATGTATTTTTGTATTTTAAAGTTTGGCCCATTGCACTCCATTTGGGCCACAAAAATCTCAAATAATTAGAACAATTAACATTTAAGCCTGATATCAGCAGCTATTATTAATTGTAACAAACTGGGATATTTACCGCTGCTTTTTTCTGCAATACAGGTTCTTTTTTAATCACTTGAATTGTTTTAATACAATTGTTACTGTTATTACATGAGTATTTAAAGGATTGGTTTCTAGCAAGGGCTCCGGCAGTAAAACCTGAGTATTAAAAAAATCTAATTTGAAATCAGTGGGATTTTACCTCAGATAATGCTGGCGCCGTTCCTTTCATTTAATTATTCTTAAAGAATTAATTTACCAGATTTACTGAGCTGTGTTACTTCATAAGCCGCCTTCCAGTTCCAGAATACATCTTACACGCATTTACTTGAATGGACTGCAAAGTGTGTTCCAACACCAGAAAGTGTTTTAGGGAGTAGCACCACTAAGCAAATTAGGGACAAAAGCTTTCCGATAAGAATTTGAATGAACACTGTTTAATGAACATGGTCCCTTATGCCATTTATAGAACTGGTTTACTGTATGACTACTGTTTTGGCAAAAAATAAATTTAAAAAATTGGCCTTCAACACAGTGGACAATGGCTCAGCTCATGGTCATTAATGCAAAGTGGAAAACACTGATATTATCTCTACTTTATTGCTGTAGGGTCCGGTTGAATATATTGAAGATTGGGTTACTGTGCTGTCTATGTTGCTCTTCTATCTGAGGGTACTCCTCTTATTCGGCTGATGTACTATAGCCACTGTATGTGCCAGGTTTTTTTTTTTTAATCATAGCTAACCTATTATAGACAAGGTTGACCTTTTAACATGTTATATCTTTAAAAATATACTACATAATATAATTAAGTGTTGAGCATCAGTTTCTCACACATCTGTATTTTTTAAGAATCTGTAAAAAAAAAATGTGCTGGATACGTTTGAAATAAATAATGTAAAAAAAAATGAAGTGTTTTGTTCCACTATTCAGACCTTTGCCAAGTTGTATCCTGCACATTGAAAATGCGGCTTGGATGCTTAAAACTTACATTAAACAGTCACGCTTTCCGTGGTCAATAGAGCATGCATATATGTATCGCCTCAGGCTTGTCACAGCCTGATGATGAGACATAAATCAATATGAAGATTGTCATGCAGTGACGATGCCAAGTAAATGGATCAACCCTCCAGGAAATATCTCAACAAAATTCCAGAGGAATTATCATAACAAACATATCGAGTTTCCGAAAAAAGGCTTACAAGATAAATGACAGTAAAGTATAAAACCAATAAAACCAACGTCTGGTGTTACCTAATGAAAAGAATTACACGAAAAAAAAAAGAAGATTCAGAAGGAATGGCCACTGAGGACATTTGAAGTGCACAGAGCTCAAACCATGACTATAAAAGAATATTTACTCTGGTGCACTTGGGTTGTCTGTATATTTAGTCCATAGATACTGTAGTTCCATAGATAAATAAACACTGCTGGAGGTGGGCTCTGGCTCTTTAAAGGACCTGTACATTTAAGAAAACAAAAAATTGTTTCCCCCCCCAAGGTTTGAAGTAGGGGGTCTCCGGAGCTGAACCATGTTCATTTCAGTTCCAGGGACCTCCTGTTGCCAAGAGACCTACCTGAGAAGGTGCTGCTGGTATCTCTGTGCAGTTTAAAGCTCCAGCGTCACGTGGGCTAATAGGAAGCCGTAAAGGGTGGCATTGCGGCTTCCTAGTGGCCCGGGAGACCTTTAAACCCCCATATTAGGTCCCTTCCTTCATGTGCATTCCGCCGTGACACGTACTCGCGTCTCCGCTTAGCGAGTCACGTGCTGGGAACCATGAAGACACCCTGAAGCATCTGTAGATGAATGCAGGGATTTTGTAATGTCTGGCCATTAAATTATATATTAAAAAAACAGACTTATGTTATGTTTTTAAAGCATCAATCTACCCAGCAGCCTTTTATGAGTTCAAATCATATAATGTTAGTATATTTCCCAGTGCGTATATTCTGCGATTAATATATATGTATATATTTAATTTTATATACTTTTTTAGTGCTAAATAAACATGATTTTCTTCTTCCCTAGCTTCTAATGTTACCATGCTAACATTAAGACTGCCTTTGGCTCTGGGGAGAGCTTCATTTTAACCTCCCATACACTTAATATTTCAAACGTTCTTGAACCTCTTGAACACACCATCAGATTAAAAAAAAAAGAGCTTTTGGAATGAAAAGAAAAGATCTTTTCAAGAAAGTTAAAATGCAAAACATGCAAGACTAACAGAAAATAATGGAAAAGAATGAGTATATTATAAAAGGTAATAAATAAATATAAGGAAACCACTAGCAGAATGATATTTAGAAGATCATAAGGATCATTAAAAAAACATAACATCAATAAGAAAAAAAATACCAAGAACTTAAGAAAAAAACAGAGGCAACTCTGAAACGTACCTCACCAGTAATGTAATGATAAATGGAATGATAGTTAGAGAAATTAATTGAAAATTAAAAAGATAAAGTTAAGATCAGTTTTCCATGGGCACCATTAAAATTGCTGGTAAATACTGTATAAAGCTTGGGAAAGATACAATATATATAAATATATATATATATATATATGCAAAAATATTAATAAATCAGATAGAAAAACATGAAGATGTGTAAGAAAAATTAAGTATTGAGGAAGGTGGCTAAGTCAAATGAATACTGAGACTTTTAAGGGCTAATGTTTGCAATTTGGAGATCCAGTACAGTAGGTCTCTCTCTGAAATAGTTTAAGGTGCCTGTCTCTCCGTACCTAAGCAATTAATAACCAGTTTCAATATTTTTGTGTTCTAAAATCTTCTCTCCGATTGGATGCTTTGACACTCAGTTACACAAACTACAAATCCTTGTACATCCATTGATAAATTGTTTGATAGGGTAGTCTTTTCGTGTTACAGTTGAGGAAAGCGGTTTGTTTTTTTTATTAAGAAAATGACATTTAGTACTCATTTGAAACATCCAAAATGTCTGTGTGGGATCCAGCAGATTTATTGCATAGAATCTGTATTCTTTTTTAAGGCTCTTTGAGCTAAAAGAAGTTAAAGATGTGTGCCCCTTAAAGTTCTTTAAAAATGGTCTCTCCTTCAAAATGGAACAGTGTTTGTTAAACATTCTATTAATGTGTTAGGTTCCTTCATTGTATGTGGTAATAAAGGCAGGTTTTTCTGTTACTCCGTTTTCACCAATCTTATCTTAAAAAGAGAATATCAATCTAAACCGACTGCTTTATTTAGAATTGATTTGACTATAGCTGGATCATATCTTCTGTTAATTGTCCTCTCTGTATGGACATCTAAAAAGTCACAGTCCTGGGAGCAGTGCCGGCGTACCCGCTGAAACTGACCGAAGTGGAGGTTCCGTATCCACTTCGAGTGATGGCTACTGGTAGTCTACAAACACACATGTAACTGGTATTATTGTACCCACTGGCACGCACAAGCAAGTGGAATAATCTGTTAGCCCACCGTTTTTTTTTGCGTGTGGCTAATTGTTTCACTATGGTATCTGCTCCCGCTGGCGGGTTGTGCGTGACCCGCTACAATGTGCCAGATGGGACAATACTGGCTGCTACATCTGTACAGTATCTCTTCCAATCCATATTTTTCTAATAAATCTTTGTATGAATAGCGCTTTACTAATATTTTTAATATTTCTACCATAGGTTTTTGTAATATCAATTATTATAGAGCTCTAAGGTAGACATTACATTAACTCCCTTTGATACCTGTGACTAGTTAGATATACACAGTCCCTGCAAGCTCTAACCTCAGAAACCACCACATCATATATATATTTGTGTCAAAAGGAGTGCTACTGAGAGCGGCCAAATTTTTTAAGTAGCAGGTTTTTCCATGTTCCTGTGCAGGACGGGTCCAATGAGACCATTCTCCCTCCCCTGCAGAGGTTAATGAGAATGTTCACAGGTGGTGTTAGGACCTGCATACTGGTCATGCCGTGATGTGGCTGCAGGCTTATAATGCTTTGGCCAAAGGGTTTTACTAAACGACTCTTACTCATGAGAATACTGACATTGAAGTATTTAACTGTGTATTTTGTCACATTGGATGTAGCATTGGGTATTTTTGTCTTTCGGATTAAGGTATACCACAGGCAAAAAACATATATTCTATTCTGCTCCCCTATTACTTTAGGTAATAATTAATCAAGGTGCAATAGAGGAAAATATATTGTATGCAGAAAATGGTCCCAAAGGGATCAAGAGAAAGAACCTCCAAATGCATGCAGTCTATGATTGTGTAAGGCTGATAAGGTAAGTATTTAGAGGTTACAATGGCTCCTATGGAGATATCAGGGTCTAATAAAAACAAAAATAATAAAAATAATAAAAAAAAATTGTACCACAGGCATCAAAGTGGTTAATACATAAGTAAACTACACTACCTATCCCCCTTGGCCACCTTATAGGCTAGTAAAGCATTGCCTGGCTAAAGCAAACAAGGGGTTAACTCCTACCACCACCCCCGTGGGGCCTAACCACCTTCCATGAGGAAACTACCCAAACCACCTCCCCTCCCCCTGTTCTTCCCCCAACAAACCTAACACCCTCTCTTGACTAATGGCCAATAACCCTATTTGTGGCAAGGACTGCAAAAAAGCAAATCTGTTGAAAGAAAGACTGAGTGGTTTTCTTGGCACTGTATTACATTGTCAATTCTTTTTTTTTTAATTTAACGTCACTTCATTTATAAAGAGATCTGCTAATTTGTGTTGATTTAAACTTGGTCCCTGGTGATCAGTTTGTAAATACTACCACCCAGTGGAAAAATCATCAAATAATAATTAAAAGCAATACCGATGTATTCTTTTTTTTATACAGCCAGTAGATAATGTAGGGAAAGTGACTTTCCTGAACGCAGCCTATTTACAAAGCGTTGATTTTTCCTAAGACACCATCTGACCCCTTCACTTGTGTGGGCCAGAATATCACTTTGAGCTGTCAAAGATGTCTTATGGAATAGCACCTCATGGTAAAAATGAGCTCCTACTGTATGTTCCAGCAATGCAAGTGAATAATATGCCACTGAAATGGAAGGTTTTCTCTACTATCACACCTGTATGATAAAGAGTTAAGCTCATTTACAGTACCAGTTGTGTATCTAGAAGGGGGGAGGTTCTCCACCTGAGAGGGGGCAAAGAAATCCACCAAGATGCCTGTGCTTCAGCATTGACTTAACCGGTCAGTCGCCATGATGGTAATGGAGCACTCGATCCTGATTCATTACCACAACATCAAAGCAGGATCGGGAGCGCTGACAAGTTTCGTTACTGCCACTCAGTGAAGAGGAGGGTAGGTTGTATTGGAGGCAGAGGCAATGCGGAAAGGCAGACATAGCTCAAACCTCCTCAAGTAGGGACTGTCTGCATCTTATAAATGTTATCTTCTGCTGACCTCATTTCACTCAATGAGGATGCTCATGGACACTGAAGTTAGTGATGATCTTTTTATGTCCTTGTCATATTGCATTAAGTGCATTTTCTGCACTGTGTACTTTGTATTGGCTGTGGTGAGCACTGCTTGAGGTTGGGAGTTTTCTGATACTCTTTTCACCTCTCAGACCCGGCAGCAGCACTGTAGAGTGTCCAATGCATGCTGTGTGAGTGATGTGTTGTCAGTTTGTCTGTGGGGTTGAGAGGGGGTGAGGGAGAGTGAGAGAGGATGGGGAGATGAGTGAAAGAGGATTGGGGGAGAGTCAGAGAGGATTGTGGGGAAGGTGAGAGGATGGGGAGAGAGACTGGAGAAAGTGAGAGAAGATTGAAGAGTGTGAGAGAATGGAGGTGAGAGGGTGGGGGGTGGGAGTGATAGAGGATGGGGTGAGAGTGAGAGAGGATGGGGGAAGAGTGAGAGAGGATGGGGGAGAGTGAGTGAGGATGGGGGGAGAGTGAGAGAGGGTGGGGTGAGAGTTAGAGAGGATGGGGGTGAGAGTGAGAGAGGATGGGGTTAGAGTGAGAGAGGAAGGGGGTTGAGTGAGAGAGGGTGGGGGTTGAGTGAGAGAGGGTGGGGGTTGAGTGAGAGAGGATGGGTGTGAGAGTGAGAGAGGAAGGGGGTGAGAGTGAGAGGCTGGGATTGAGAGAGTGTGGGATTGAGAGAGGGTGGGGGTGAGAGTGAAAGAGGATGGGGGAGAGTTAGAGAGGATGAGGGTTGAGTGAGAGAGAATGAGGTGAGAGTGCGAAAGGGTGGGGGTAAAGTGAGAGAGGAGGAGTAGAGTGAAAGAGGATTGGGGTAACAGTGAGAGAAGATGGGGGTGAGAGTGAGAGAGGAGGGGGTTTGAGTGAGAGAGGAAGGGGTTAGAGTGAGAGAGGAGGGGGTTAGAGTGAGAGAGGAGGGGTGAGTGAGAGAGGATGGTGGGGAGAGTGAGAGAGGATGGTGGGGAGAGGGAGAGAAGATGGCGGGGAGAGTGAGAGAAGATAGGGGTGAGATTGAGAGAGGATGGGGGAGAGAGAGAGTATGGGGGAGAGTGAGAAAGGATTGGGGGAGAGTGAGAGAAGATGGGAGTGGAGTGAGAGAATTGAGGGAGAGAGGGGATGGGGGTAGAGTGAGAGAGGATGGGGGGAGAAAGAGAGGATGGGGGTGAGAGTGAGAGAAGATGGGGGAGTGAGAGATAATGGGGGAGAGAGAGAAAGGATTGGGGGGTGAGTGAGAGAGGATGTGGGGAGAGAGGATGGGGTGAGAGTGATAGAGGATGGGGTATAGAGAAAGGATGGGGGTGAGAGTGAAAGAGGATCAAGGGAGTGTCAGAGTGGATAATGCGGAAGATGAGAAGATGGGGAAAGTGAGAGAAGATGGGAGAGAATGGGGTGAGAGAGAGATGGTGGGGTTGAGATTAAGAGAGGATAGGGATGAGAGTGAAAGAGGATGGGGAAGTGAGAGAGGATGGGGGAGAGAGAGAGAGTGGGGGGACAGTGAGAGAGGATGGAGGGGAGATTGAGAGAATTGAGTCAGAGAGGGGATGGGGGTAGAGTGAGAGAGGATGGGGGTGAGAGTGAGAGAATATGGGGGAGTGAGAGAGAATGGGGGAGAGAAAGGATTGGGGGTGAGTGAGAGAGTATGGGGGAGAGAGAGGAGTGAAGAGGGAGAAACAGGGGAAGAAGGAAGGGGAGTTTGTGAGAGAGAGGGGGAGGACACCCCCTACCCTGATCAATGACCTGGGGTCCGGTGTTTACTTGGTTCTTTAAATTGAGGGGTTTCCACAGTTAGTGGAAATTTCCCCCGGGTGCAAAAATACCTAGTTCCGCCTCTGCCCTCCAGGGCCGCCAACAGGGGGGTCTGACGGGGTTGGTGTCCTGGGCCCGTGAGTCAGCCGGGCCCATTATATATATATTTTTTTAAATGGCGACGATTCCTGTGCGCATGCGCAGAGCCGAGGTCCCGGCGCGCATGCGCAGGACAATCAGGGTGAGAGACGATGGACGTGAGAGTGAGACAGGATGGGGTAGAGTGAGAGTGGAGGGGGTTAGAGTGAGTGAGGAGGGGGTGAGAGTGAGATAGGCTGAGAGTTGAGTGAGAGAGAATGGGGTGAGAGTGAGAAAAGATGGGGGTGAGAGTGAGAGAGGATGGGGGTGACAGTGAGAGAAGATGGGGTGAGTGAGATAGGATGTGGTAGAGTGAGAGAGGATGAGGGAGAGTAATATTGGAAGGGGGTAAGAGTGAGAGAGGATGGGGGAGAGTGAGGGAGGATGGGGGAGAGTGAGAGAGGATGGGGGAGAGTGAGAGAGGATGGGGATGAGAGTGAGAGAGGATGGGGGTGAGAGTGAGAGAGGATGGGGTGAGAGTGATAGGGGGTGGGGTGAGAGGGAGAGAGGATGGAGGCGAGAGTGATAGAGGATGGGGGAGAGAGAGAGGATGGGGGTGAGAGTGAAAGCAGATTGGGGGTGAGAGTGAAAGAGGATTGAAGGAGAGTCAGAGTGGATAATGGGGAAGGAGAGAGGATGGGGAAAGTGAGAGAAGATGGGATAGAATTTGGTGAGAGAGAGATGGTGGGGGTGAGACTAAGAGAGGATAGGGGTGAGAGTGATAGAGGATGGGGGAGTGAGAGAGGATGGGGGTGAGATTGAGAGGATGAGGGTTAGATTGAGAGGATGGAGGGAGAGCGAGAGAGGATGGGTGAAGAGTGAGAGAGAATGGGGGACAGTGAGAGAGGATGGTGGGGAGAGTGAGAGAGGATGGTGGGGAGAGGGAGAGAAGATGGCGGGGAGAGTGAGAGAAGATAGGGGTGAGATTGAGAGAGGATGGGGGAGAGAGAGAGTATGGGGGAGAGTGAGAAAGGATTGGGGGAGAGTGAGAGAAGATGGGAGTGGAGTGAGAGAATTGAGGGAGAGAGGGGATGGGGGTAGAGTGAGAGAGGATGGGGGGAGAAAGAGAGGATGGGGGTGAGAGTGAGAGAAGATGGGGGAGTGAGAGATAATGGGGGAGAGAGAGAAAGGATTGGGGGGTGAGTGAGAGAGGATGTGGGGAGAGAGGATGGGGTGAGAGTGATAGAGGATGGGGGATAGAGAAAGGATGGGGGTGAGAGTGAAAGAGGATCAAGGGAGTGTCAGAGTGGATAATGGGGAAGAAGAGAGGATGGGGAAAGTGAGAGAAGATGGGAGAGAATGGGGTGAGAGAGAGATGGTGGGGTTGAGATTAAGAGAGGATAGGGATGAGAGTGAAAGAGGATGGGGAAGTGAGAGAGGATGGGGGAGAGAGAGAGAGTGGGGGGACAGTGAGAGAGGATGGAGGGGAGAGTGAGAGAATTGAGTCAGAGAGGGGATGGGGGTAGAGTGAGAGAGGGTGAGAGTGAGAGAATATGGGGGAGTGAGAGAGAATGGGGGAGAGAAAGGATTGGGGGTGAGTGAGAGAGTATGGGGGAGAGACAGGAGTGAAGAGGGAGAAACAGGGGAAGAAGGAAGGGGAGTGTGTGAGAGAGAGGGGGAGGACACCCCCTACCCTGATCAATGACCTGGGGTCCGGTGTTTACTTGGTTCTATAAATTGAGGGGTTTCCACAGTTAGTGGAAATTTCCCCCGGGTGCAAAAATACCTAGTTCCGCCTCTGCCCTCCAGGGCCGCCAACAGGGGAGTCAGCCGGGCCCATTATATATATTTTTTTTTAAATGGCGACGATTCCTGTGCGCATGCGCAGAGCCGAGGTCCAGGCGCGCATGCGCAGGACAATCAGGGTGTCCGGCCTCCTGCCTGTGGGCCCGCTCCATCCCTCCCCCCCGCTTCCAACGTGGGACGGAGGGAAGCGGGCGCGCGTGCCAACCCATCTTCCCTCGCGTGCCCACTAACCCAGCTTACCCCGCGTGCGCCTCCTGCCCTAGGCAGCAGCCACGGAATTAGCCCACCAGTCTCGCCCACCTCAGCTGCCCAACCCCCGTGCCCCTCCACCCCTCCCCCACACCCTCCGCTAAAACCCCTGCCCTCCCCCCCGCGCTCCCCGAGCCTACCTCACATCTGGCAGGCACTCACTCACCAAACCAGTCACTCACTCAAGTCACCTAGTCAAGTCAAGTCATCCACCCAGTCATCCACCCAACCCACCCAGTCACCCACTCAGTCACCCACCAACCCAGTCACTCAATCACCCACCCAGTCACTAACCCACCCAGGACGTCACCCAACCAACAAACCCACCCAATCACTCAGTCATGCACCCAGTCACTCAGTCATTCACCCAGTCACCCACCTCATCCACTCACCCACCCAGTCATCCACACACCCATTCAGTCACTCCCCCACCCAGGCAGTCACTAAGTCACCCACCCATCCAGTCACTCACCCACCCACACAGGCAGTCACCCACCCACCAAAACAGTCACCACCTCACCCACTCACCCACCCAGTCATCCACACACCCACTCAGTCACTCACCCACCCAGGCAGTCACTAAGTCACCCACCCATCCAGTCACTCACCCACCCACCCACTCAGTCACCCACCCACCCAGTCACTCACCCACTCACACACCCACCCAGGCAGTATCCACCCACCCAACTCACCCACCCTGGCAGTCACTCAGTCATCCACCCAGTCACTCAGTCACACACCCAGTCAAGGTCAGAACCACCCAAGTGTCAGGTCACCCACCCACCCAGTCACTCACCCACCCAGTCACTCACTCACCCACCCACCCAGTCACTCACTCACCCACCCACCAACCCAGTTAAGTGTCACTCACTCACCCACCCACCCAGTCACTGTCACCCACCCAGTCACTGTCACCCAAACCCAATCACAGTCACCCACCCACTCAGTACCAGTCACCCACCTACAGTCACCACCCAGTCACCCACCCAGTCACTCACTCACCCACCCACCCACCAATCTAGACTTTTTCTTGCTATGTTCAATCCCACATTTTCCCGGTCCTCCTTTCTTCCCTATTAATATAATCATTAAAATCGTGTTTTCATACTAAAAGCCAAATTTATAATCTTTCACCTTTTCTCTACTGCATATGTACATTAGTGGTTGTGCGGGGAGAGTAGAGATGACTGCAGAACATACAGTACAGCAAATAACATTTCCCAGTATTTATCCTGATGAACGTGACTCAAAGCGATTCAGCTGTCCATCCATCAGATTACAGCCACCACTCAAAATATTCTGAACAGCAGATATTACAATTGTAATATTAGGATTTTATCTCCCGAGTAATATCAATCTATAAAATAAATGACTTGCGTGATAGGCAACAGTCATGCATTGCATAATCTTTAATGCAGAGTTTTAGGGACCTTAACATTTTCTGGTTTTATAACTCTTTTGCAAATATTTCCTGTGGTCTGCAGCCATCTGTTAGATAGAGCAGCTAACAGAGAGAGCAGATTGCATGCAGTGATTTATACTGCACATAGAAATATGCTAAGCCCACATGATACTGCATTGGCCTGAATAGTTAGTGTTATGTCAGGACTGTTCCAGTCTAAATGATTACTGGATAGTAAGGCTTATATTCACAAACCTATAACTATGATCTCTCATTAATGAGAATTGAATTATGTGAATGGACATTAATGACTGATACTGACTATGACACCTTAGACTGGTATTAAAGAATTTGAAAGGACTACTGCACATCATAATCACATAATCATTGATATAAATGTAACACACGGTGTCACACAAAATCTGTAAACACTTGCCAATTACAGATGCAGCGGCTGCTATTTTAAGGCATGACGGCGCCGTTTTCGTGTGCGCTGCTGTATTCCAAGCGGCATGAACGCGGCCAATCGCCCCAGGCACACGTGTTTATCGCAGTTGCTTTGTTTGAATTTCATGGATTGTGTGCAATTATATGCAATGAAATGAATGAATTGTAATGTGTACAGTACTGTGCTACTGTGCTACTGTGTCAATTTCAGTGTTTATAAGTAGGAAAACTAATATGCCATTTTCTGCACTCGCGTCTTAAGGCGGTACAGTTGGAAATAATCCCGCGCCATCACATGGGTATTCCGAGGTATAAAACGCGTGATTTCGTAAAATTATGGCCGCTGCATCTGTATTATACCTTTCTTATTGCAAATAATGATATGTATAATGTTTTTACATTTCAAAATAATTATAGAAATTGCAATCTCTTACCAATATACATTGAACATCAGAAGTTACACACACCCCGGCAATTTTATTATTTTCCACATTTTATTTCTGGTCTCATCTTCTTGTATTAAAAAAAAAAAGTGTTTATAGCCGTGCTTTGTAGCATACTACTGGACATGAATATTAGTAAGTGATGCATATACTGTAAGTTGGATACTAACTGAACACTTGTCCGGCTAATGAACTTTCATTCTTACATTGCAGAATTTGTAATTCAGGATGTTAGCAGGTTTAACACTGTTTCTTGCTCTTTGCAAATATTTACTGTGGTATGTAAAATGTTACAGATGCTCTGGTTTCTAGCCCCCTGGTGAAGTGACCTAATACCACAAAGAACATGCAGGTTGGACTTACCCACCCTCTGCAGTGAAGAAATATTGTTCTACAATGCACCAAATAAACATAGATCTTGATAACATTTATCAGGATATAGGGGGCTATGCACTAAGCTCCGATAAGTCACTTTTAGAGTGCAAAGTGCTCTTAGAACGTGATTTTGAATTCAACCCGATGCACTAAGCAACGCAAACAGGCACTTTGCGCTCTAAAAATGACTTTTTTCCGGAATTTTTTCTAAGTCCAACTTTGCTCGTTCGTAACCCTGTTTGCGTTAAATTCTGCCCTTAAGCGGGATGCACTAAGCAACGCAACCTTAGCGTACGCAAAAGTTGCGTTGATCAGAACACGTCAGGTCAGAGTAGACGCAAAAAAAGCTGGACTTAGAAAAAATTATTGCTTTTCATCTTTGCATGCGCAAAACCCATGCAACAGGCCGGCGGGTGTCCCCGGCTGACCCCGCGAAGGTCCCTGAGGGAGCCCGGGAGTTGTGCGGGTGTCCCCGGCTGACCCCGCGGCCGTCCCGGGTCCCCGCGGCCGTCCCGGGGTCCCCGAGGGAGTCCCGAGGTACCCGCGGGCCTGCGGTACCAATGTTGCACCTCCAAAAATAATAAACAATATTTATAACTAAATACACCCCCCTAACACATACTATACAGTAATGGGCAAAATTACTATTATCCACATATGGATAATAATGCATTTGCCCATTTTAAATACATATAAACTACAATAAATACAGTAAAAACATATTACACTTACCTTTTACAGGCACCCACGATGAAGGCCATCTTCATCCTCATCTTCATCCTGCCCATGCCCCTCCGGTGCTGCAAAACATGCACAATAATCACAATAGACAATGTAATGTCCCCTAACCCCTTAATCACCATAGCGGTTATTAACCGCTACAGTCATTAAGGGGTTAACCCACCCTCACCCACCACTCAGGAGGCCTACGTACCCTCCCCCACTAACCCCCCCACCCCATGAGGCCTAACCACCCTCACCCACTACCCAGCAGGGAGGCCTACCCACATACCCTTGGGGCCAATACCCCCCCCCCACCCCCAGTACCCACAATAAAAACAATACACTGCCCCACAATAAACATCATTCTATTTATTAAATACATAACCCACCCCCTGTGCCCCCCCATAAATACATGATTTATTCTTTTACATACAGGGTTCATACCCCAGGCCCACGTGAGTCCTCGGTGGGCCTGACGGGTCACCTCACAGACCTACAGGTTACCAGCAACTTGTTTCATACAGGTTCTGGTGGCCTGTTGGTGGGTCCCGCCTTATCTACAGTACATATCTGTTGTTGTTTTTTTCTCTATCTACACTGTTTTAGCCATAGATTCCTGTGTATATCAGTATTGCTTGACCTGAAGAAGAAAGGAGAACTCTCGAAAGCTTGTCCTATGATATAAATTGTTAGTCCAATAAAAAAGGTATCACCTAATACTGAAGAACTCATTTATTCTGCTATATATATATATATGCCGCACATAGCTAAGCAATATCACTATGCATCCCTGGCCAATAGAATCGGGATGAAATACGGTCCAATGTTTTATCCCTGCCCAGGTGACCACCCCAAGGGACAGTATGGGTAGAGTGAACACAGATTTAACAAACGTCTTGGGAACCAATATCTGTCTGGTGACCTCCCCTGTTTGTGTCTGCCTATTCACCCTATATAGGATATCATTTGATAGCTCAAAATGGGGGAATACTATCACCCCCTGTGCATCTAAACTCTGCTCATCAATTTTCACCACCTTGTCATACTGTCTAGCAAGGACTGGGTCTTCCCTTTGCTTCTGGCGAAAGTCAGGGAGATTTACAGGTCTTGTAAATCTCCAGGGCCCATATCCCCCTCCCTCTGGCCATCCCCAGCCATCACTTGTGACCTCTGACTACTAGAATGGTCATCTTGAGACCCAGATTTCTGCAACCAGTCCTGTTTGTCCGAGCGTCTTTGCTTCCGAGTCTTTTGAACCCGGTGTCTACTGGGAAAAAGGTCTGCCGAGAAGGGGAACAGTTTGCCAGGGTTCCCCTGAGCCCTAGGAGGAGGCTCCTCGTGAAAGACTGGGGCCATTAGGTCCAAAAAGAAAGGCCAGTCCCGACCGAGCATAACGGGGGCAGGGAGCCAAGGAGCGACTCCTACTTCGAGGTAAGCCTCCTGACCTTTTACCTGTAGCCGGATTTTGGCCGTCGGATAGCGTTTTACATCACCGTGTATACATTCTATGCTCCATGGAGAGTCAAAAGAACACACTTTAGGCGGTAACAGTTCCTGGAGGACCAGAGTTTTCTCAGAGCCCGAATCTCCAAGGGCCTGGATGGTTTTTCCCCCAATCAGGGCTGGAAGTAGCCAGGGCTTGTAATTTTCTCCAGTAAAGGCTGAGGCGACGGTTCTGCTGAATGAACAATCCATCTGTGGACAGTCCACATACCGGTGGCCTTGTTCTCCGCAGGCGGAACATGGAGAGGGTTCCCCCGCAGGAGGGGGCTGTGGATAGCGCTCCGCTGGACCGGTTACTGGAGACCAGGCATCTGGTGGGTCCTGTGGGCGACGTCCTCGGAAGTTCCTCTCATTTTGCGACGAGCCGACATCCGGAAGGAGATGAGGGTCTCAGCGGGGACCAGCATTTGGACTTCGTCCTTGCTGGAACGACTGCTCCTTCCGTTGAACTTGGCGGTTGCGTATGGACGGGCCGTAGGTTCCCCATTGATCCGACCTCCCTCTTTGGGCGTCCGCAAGTGGCGGTGGAGTTGGGTCCAGGACACTCGCCTGCTGCTCAGCCCCAAGGAAGTTCTCCATGAGTCACACAGCCAAAGCTAGGGTTTCAGCAGCGTGGCGTTTTACCCACGAGTGTGCGGAAGGGGGTATTATTTGTAGAAATTGTTCCAAAACCACCTGCTCCAGAATTGCCTCCTTAGTGCACTCCTCGGGTTGTATCCAGCACGTACACAAGTCCAATAATCGCTGAGCGAGGACCCGGGGACTCATCTTAGAGGTGTACTTCATGTTCCGGAACTGCTGCCGGTAGGTCTCTGGGGTCAGAACTAAGTGATCCAGTATGGCGGCTTTTACTTGTCGGTAGTCCATTGCCTGATCTGCTGGGAGACCCTGATATGAGGCCTGGGCTTCTCCTATGAGGAGCAGGGCCAAAGCAGTTGCCCAGCAATCTGTAGCCCAGCCCTGAGCTTCGGCAACTCTTTCAAATGTCAGTAAAAAAGCCTCTGGATCCCAGTTCGGCGCCATTTTCCTCAGGAGTATCGGGGGTCTGTTTGCAAGTTCTGGACTGGCAGACCCTTGGAAATGGGTCAGCAGCTTGGCAATCCGCTCATCTTGTGCTGCCTGTAGTCTTTCATCTCTCTCCACTTGCAGCCGGGCCTGCTCCTTCATTAACTGTCCCTGCTGTCTGGTCTGCTTGCACAGAAACTCTTTCAACATTTCTTCCATTCTTGTTTGTGTGTGTGTGGCCCTTTAACTGCAGGAGAATTTTGAAAATCCCAGGACTTCTGAACACCATATGTTGCAGGGTAGATGCAACTACACACGCGGGTTTCTTGACAAGGCTTATTTATTTAGCCTTAAAAGATATACAGCACACAAAAACAAAAATAGCTTTTCATCAGCAAACAAAAGAAAAAATGGCTTTTCATCAGCAAACAAAAGAAAATTGCTTTTTCTTCAGCAGACCAAACAAAACAGTTTCTCTTTAGCAGACAGTCTAAAAATAAGGCAGCTACCCTTTCTATGCATGGGACAGACAGTTCATAATTCATCTACTTTGCTAACAGACCTTGTATCAGTAATCTCTTCAGTAGCTTACTCCTCTCTCCTCAACAGCCAGCACCATGTGTCTACAGCCTGGGGTTTTAACACACCTTGATTAGGCAGCTGGGATCCAACTAATTGTCCTGAGGTTCCCAGCTGAAGTTAACCTAGTCACTGCTGCACTGCAGACTAGACATAGGTTTTCCAGGCATATAGCTGGTGGCTTTTATTTACCCTGTCACACGGAATCTACAGTTTAGTGGCCGTTGTTATTGATTAGGATAGAATACTGTACCTGAAACAGTACAGTATGCTGATGTTTTCCGGCCGTACAGTATACAATACTTTTTTATATACAGTATACTGTGTAATAAACCCGAAAAAATAAAAACTATGCATTTATTCTACATGTATTACAGTACGGTACATACAGTATGTGTCTTCTATACAGTAGAAAAGAAAGAAAAATAGGAAGCGCAGAAATACGGGTAAAAGGCAAACAAGCCACTTTATAATGAATGTAAAACAAGATTCAGAAAATTAACGACTCCGTGGAATTTCAAATCCTTAAGCTAGCCTTGTGTGTGTTTGTGGGGGAGGGGGCTACAGGGTACAGCTGCATGAAGTTCAAAGCTAAAGACATACTTTAATTTCAAAAGGCAGTTCATCATAATAATACACCCCCAAATACAGTACGTAAAAAGCACACAAATCAACCATGTGCATTCAAACGCACAGGGTCGCAGTCAAAAGCTACAGCACAGATTGAATATCATAATACAGTAAGATGGTTTTTGCAGGTTTGTGGAAAAAAAATAATTACAATAAAAAAAAATGTAATTTTTTTTGGTCACTCACTCAGGCAAGCAAGCAGTGGTGGGCGAAGTTACAGGCGCATGCGTAGTAATCACCTGCTGTCAAGCAGGAATTTGATTGAAACCAGACACACGTTCAAAGGAATGGTGTGGGAGAGATGTACTGCATTGTAGAGAAGATAAGAAGTTGAAATACTCTGCAGTGCAGTTAATTATCTTGAGCGAGGGGAGAGCGCTGTATATGCTGAAATGTGACACTGTTACAGTACTGTACACACCTATGCGTTTCAACAATTTTCAAATGAGACATACTATACAGCAGCACAGCACTGCAAATGCATGTATACTTTAAATATGCAAATTTACAATTACTGCGCGCTCACACACAGACTGTGTACTGACGTAGGTTGAACCTCGAAGGTATTAGACTTCCAAGACAACAGCTCGTAAATGCCCCCCTGAGTTTTTACACGGCATTGCAGTATTGCAGACAGCGAGAATAAAATACTAATATCACGAGCGCTAACATAACGCAATTCACTCCGGGCGAAAAAAACAAAAAAAACGGGATAATCTGAGAGACGCGGATCTAGCCGATTTAGACTCAGGTCGCCGCCACTGTAAGTGTGTATGGCCGTTTTCATCAGCATATGAGAAATATTAATTGGAACATCCTTTGTGGTTACGAGGAATACCTGCATTTACTCTATTGAAGGTACATAAATATGAATAATTGAGTGCTATTTAGACTGTATATTCATTATCTTATACTATATAATTGAAAGCACTGTATGCCTGCCTGCCTGCCTGCCTGCCTGCCTGGATGTCCGGTGTCCCTAGGGGAAATCTCATTGGTCCCTTGGGCCGCCCCCGCACACCTCTCATTGGCCTGAGGCGGAGTGACGGGCCAAAGGACACACAGGGACACAAACACACACACACAGGGACACACACAGGGACACACACAGGGACACACACAGGGACACACACAGGGACACACACACACACACACACACACACAGTAGGGGGGGGTGTACATTAGCAGCATGTATAACCCGGGGGGTGGGGCTCACATACCCGCCGGTCCCGGAGCCTCTGCCTCTTCCTCCCCGAACATCAGCCTCCCCACCCGCGCGCACCTCCTCCTCTCCCCGTGTCTCCCGCGCTTTCAGCCCCCTCCCCCCCCCCCGGCGCCGTTACAGTCAGCGGGGTAGCGAGTGCCCAGGACACAGCGGGGGAGCGGCCACAACAAGCTGCCTCCCGCCTCAGATCCACGTGGGAGCTTCCGGACGGGTGAGTGAGCGGCCTTCACCTCCCCTCACCCCCCTTCACCCAACCCTCACCCCCCTTCACCCACCCTTCACCCCCCTTCACCTCCCCTCACCCACCCCTCACCTCACCCACCCCTCACCCCCCTTCACCTCCCTTCACCTCCCCTCCACCCCCTCCCCCTCCCAGCGCCACTACAGTCAGCGTGGGAGCGAGCGCCCGGGACACAGCGGGGGAGCGGCCACAACAAGCTGCCTCCCGCCTCAGATCCACGTGGGAGCTGCCGGACGGCTGAGGGAGCTGCCGGACGGCTGAGGAAGCTGCCGGATGGGTGAGTGAGCGGCCGGACGGGTGAGTGAGCGGCCGGACGGGTGAGGGAGCGGCTTTCACCTCCCCTCACCCACCCCTCACCTCCCCTCACCCACCCCTCACCTTCCTCCACCCCCCCTTCACCTCCCCTCACCCACCCCTCACCTCCCTCCACCCCCCCTTCACCTCCCCTTCACCTCACCTCCACCCCCCCCATCACCTCCCCTTCACCCCCCTCCACCTCCCCTTCACCCCCCCTTCACCTCCCCTCCACCCCCCCTTCACCTCTCCTCCACCCCCACCCCCTTCACCTCCCCTCCACCCCTCCTCCACCCCCCCCCTTCACCTCCCCTCCACCCCCCCTTTCACCTCCCTTCCACCCCCCCCTTCACCTCCCCTCCACCCTCCCCCTTCACCTCCCCTCCACCCCCCACCCCCTTCACCTCCCCTCCACCTCCCCCCCTTCCCACCACCTCCCCTTCCTCCCCACCACCTCTCCCCTCCTCCCCCTCCCCCTCTCCCTCCCCCCCTTTCCCTCCCCCCCTTCCCCTCCCCCCCCTCCCCCCTCCTCCCCCCTCTCCCCCCTCCTCCCCACCACCTCCCCCCTCCTCTCCCCCTTCCCACCACCTCCCCCCTCCTCTCCCCCTTCCCACCACCTCCCCCCTCCACCCCCCCTTCCCACCACCTCCCTCCCTCCCAGCCCCCATCAACACCATCAGCACCCACACATCGCCGCCTTTGCACCTCCCCCATCGGCACACCCACATCCGCACCCCCACATCAGCACCAAATCCTCCCAAATCAGCACACCGATACAATCACCATCAGTACAGCCACAGCAGCACTACCACCGCACATGGGCCGCGTGGACCACTCCCCACCCAAATGCCACACCCACACCACAAACATCCCGGGCAACGCCGGGGCTCTCAGCTAGTACATAAATATTAATAATCTATTTTTTTATGGAAATAGGGTTACTGTCACGCCTGTATGCCCGCAGACCTGGCAAGATCCGAATACTGAGGTGGGAAGGGTATTACCATGCACCCACAGCAGTGAGGGCGTGCCCGGAGTGTGGTATGGCATTGTCGGGTCTGTTGAAAGATAGTTAGAGATACTTGCAACGCCTTGGGAGTACAGAGTAAGAATAGTGATGTCCGTGCGTCAGAGTCCAGGGATCCAGAAGTCAGAGTCGCCAAGTTCGTAAGCCAAAGTCCAGGGGTTACAGAGGTCAGCAAGGTAGAGTTCATAAGCAGGGTTCAAGGGCAACAGAGAGCAGGGTAATCCAGAACAAGCAGAGGTCAAACAAGGGAGATCCAGAGATAAGCAGGAGCAGGAACAAGCTGGAACACAGAGGAGAGCCAAGCATAGGACTGCACACACAGGGATAACAGAAGCTATGAAGAGCAATGATAGAAAGGACAGACAGGGGTTATAAAGGAGGGAAAACCAATAGGAGAGAGATAGGAGGAACAGAAGGTGAAGTGGGAGACAGCAGGGATAGGTGACGAGGAGAAGAGGAGACAGGGGAACCAGTAAGGGAGATCGCTTGCAGGGTATGAGAGGAGGAGTCAGGAGGCTGGGGACCCTTAGAAAAGGAGCGTGTGCACGCCCTCTGTAAACTGAGAGTGCGCGCGCACAGGCTGCGTCACGAGGTGCGCGGAACGCCGTGGGGACACCCGCAGAGGAGGATGGAGGAACAGAGGGAACAGCCGCCGGAGATAAGGGGATGGGAGCAGATACCGAGGCGGGCTGAGAACGGGGAACGCCGCAGCAGGGGCCCGGGAACCGCGCGGGTGCGCGAGTCTTGCGGGGTGCGCGCCGTGGTGCCGGAACAGCGTCAGGGGCTGCTGGAGAGGGACAGGAGTGGGTAAAAGGAGGGAGGCTGGCAGGGGAAGGACAGAGAGGGTAAGTGAATGTGTGACATCAGTGACACATGAATGGGAAGGAATCCCCTGAACCGTCACAGTATCCCCCCTTTGAGGATCGATCTCCGAGCGATCCAGCCACGGTTTTTGGGGAAACTTTAGATGAAATTATTGAAGGAGTTTCGGGGCATGAATGTGACATGCCGGTACCCACGAACGCTCCTCCGGACCATAGCCCTTCCAGTGGACGAGGAACTGAAGCTTGTTTTTAGACCAGCGTGAATCAATGAGGGATTGGACCTCGTACTGTTGTTGTCCTAGGGTGGACACTGGGTTGGGTTTATGGGAAGGGTCAGGAAAATGCGAGCTCTGTACAAAGGGTTTAAGCAGGGAGACATGAAACACGGAAGGAATCCTCATGGTGGGGGGCAGATCAAGACGATAAGCGACTGGGTTGACTTTTCTATGATTTTGAATGGGCCCAGAAATCTTGGTGACAGTTTACGAGATGGAGTTTTAAGCCTGATGTTCTTCGAGGACAACCACACTCTGTCACCAGGCTTGAAAGAAGGACCTGGTTGGCGATGACGATCCGCCTTGTTCTTTTGTTTGGCAACAGCAGATTGTAAGGATTTGAGGATCCTTTTCCAAGAGTTCTGTAGGGTCAAAACATGTGAGTCGGTTGCAGGAACGCCAGAAGGGGGAGAAGAGAGAGGAAGACTGCTGGGGGGAAAGCCGAAATGAATGAAAAAAGGAGACTCCTGGGTAGACTCATTTTTGAGAGTTGATTGCAAATTCGGCCCATGGTAACAGGTCCACCCAGTTGTCCTGTGAGTCCGATACGAAACATCTGAGATATTTCTCTAGGGTTTGATTCATCCTTTCGGTCTGACCATTGATCTGTGGATAATATTCAGAAGAAAAAAAGAAGGAAATTCCGAGTCTCTGGGAAAACGCCCGCCAGAACTTAGACATGAATTGAGACCCTCTGTCAGAGACAATAGAAATGGGAACACCATGTAATCTGAAAATTTCCTTGGAAAAAACATCGGCCAGAGTAGCAGAATTAGGGAGACCCTTGAGGGGAATAAAGTGTGAATGTTTAGAGAATCTGTCTACTACGACAAGAATGGTGTTCATTCCTTTGGAATTGGGCAGTTCGACAATGAAATCCATCGAGATGTGTTTCCAGGGTTGCTCCGGAATGGGGAGAGGCAAGAGGAGGCCAGAGGGTTTGTGGTGGAGCGTCTTACTCTGGGCACATACAGGACAGGCAGTAGTAAAGTCGAGAATGCCTTTGTTCATCCTCGGCCACCAAAATGTCCGTTTAATAAGGTCCGCTGTTCTTTTGAAGCCTGGATGACCGGCAGATCTAGAGGAATGACCCCAAAGTAGAATCTTGTGGTGAACCCGTGGAGCTGCGTATAAGCGCCATTCTGGTACCCTGAACCTGCTGGGAATGTGAGCCTGGGCTTTGTTGATTTCGTCATTAGATTCGGTTTCCGTGGCGAACTGGCAAGAGAGCGAGTCCGCTTTGACATTTTTGTACCAGGAATGTATGAAATGGTATAGTTAAAGCGGGAGAAGAAGAGAGACCACCGAGCTTGGCGAGATCTCAACCGTCGGGCTCCCTCGATATACAGCAAATTTTTGTGGTCGGTGAGGATAGCAACAGGTTCCTTGGCGCCTTCTAAAAGATTCCTCCATTCCTGGAGAGCCAATTTAATGGCCAAAATTTCACGATTACCAACATCATAATTTCTTTCGGCAGATGGAAATTTTCGCGAAAAAAAATCACAGGGATGGAGTCTTTCTTGGGGAGAAGACCTCTGAAAGAGCACTGCACCAGCTCCCACGTCCAAAGCATCGACTTCCAAAGTGAAGGGAAGGGAGGTATCTGGATGGCGTAGGATGGGTGCAGACACAAAAGCTTTCTTAAGCACCTCGAAAGCAAGAATAGCTTCAGGAAACCAGGAGGTGGGATCGGCGCCTTTCTTGGTCAAAGCGGTGATGGGAAGAGCAATAGAAGAAAACATTTTGATGAATTTCCTGTAATAATTGGCAAAGCCTAGAAAACGCTGCACAGCCTTGAGCAAATTAGGCAGCGGCCAGTCGAGAACAGATTTTAATTTTTCTGGGTCCATAGAGAAACCTTGGCTGGAGATAATGAAGCCTAGGAAGGCAGTAGAGGTCTGGTGGAACAAACATTTCTCCATCTTGGCATATAGGTGATTAGAACTGAGCCTAGACAGCACCAGTTTGGTATGTTGAATGTGTTCCTCCAGGTTTTTAGAAAAAATGAGAATGTCATCCAGATATACTATGACAAATGTCCCCAACACATCTCGGAAGATGTCGTTCATGAACTCTTGAAAGACGGCAGGAGCATTGCATAAACCAAAGGGCATAACTAGATACTCATAATGTCCTGATCGCGTATTATACGCTGTTTTCCACTCGTACCCTTCCCTTATGCGAATGAGATTATAGGCACCTCTTAAGTCGAGCTTGGAGAAGATAGAGGCCCCCTGGAGACGGTCGAACAGTTCAGAGATTAAGGGAAGGGGATACCGATTCTTTACCGTGATCTTATTGAGTCCGCGAAAGTCAATGCATGGCCTAAGTGATCCATCCTTCTTCTTCACGAAGAAGAAACCTGCCCCGGCAGGGGAGGTAGAGTAGCGGATGAATCCTTTTTCCAAATTTTCTTGAATGTAGGACGTCATGGCCTCAGTTTCAGGAACGGACAATGGATACGATTTCGACTTTGGAAGGATGGTCCCAGGAATCAAATCGATAGGACAATCGTACGGACGATGAGGAGGTAGAACCTCAGCTTGTACCTTGTTGAACACATCCAAGTACTCATGATACACGGTCGGCAGGATCGATAGATTGGAAGGATCGGAATCCAGGCCGGCAAGCACCGCAACAGGAGGAGCCACAGGAGCAGAGTCAGCGGAAGAAGGCCACTGAATAGGCAGGGTGCCGGTCCAATCAATGCTCGGATTGTGGAGTTGAAGCCAATGCAATCCTAAAATAAGTTGAACAGTCGGAGAATGAAAAATATTGAAAATTATTACCTCTTTATGACCGTCGGCCAAGGTCAGTGTGAGAGGAATGGACTCCCAGATGATAAATGATGGCTGGAGTGGTCGACCGTCGATGGCCTCGAGACCAATAGGTGCTTTTCTCCTGACCATAGGGATTTGATTCTCAGAGGCGAAGGTTTGGTCCAAGAAGTTACAACCAGATCCAGAATCAATGAAAGCTTTTACCTGCAGGAAAAGGTCAGGACCCTCCAGAGTGGCAGGAAGCATAAACTTCTTTGGGAGATTTTCGGGGAGAGAGGGGCAAGGAGATACAGTACCCAGTAGAAGCCCCTCTACCTTTACTAGGTGTTCCCATTTCCCGGCTTCAGGGGACAATTCTGGAGATGATGTTCCGAAGAACCACAGTAGAAACAGAGTACTTTCTGACGGCGTCACATTCTCACCGCGGCCTGAAGTTGTTGGCTACCGATTTGCATCATCTCCGGGGCATCCAGTGCCAGGAGGGGTGAAGTAGATGACCTGTGAGAGACAACAGAGGAAGGAAGAGAACGAGAACTGTGTCTCTCGTGCCGTCGCTCCTGGGTACGATGGTCCATGTGTACGCTCAGTGTAATCAACTCCTCCAGGGAAGAAGGCCGGGCATGAGTAGCAAGATCATCCTTCAAGGTGTCTGAGAGTCCGTGCCAATATGCATCGGCGAGTGCCTCATCATTCCATTGGGTCTCTGCGGCGAGAGTACGGAACTCGATTGCGTACTTGGCAGCAGATCTTCGGGCCTGTGAAATATGGAAGAGAGAGAATGCGGCTGTCTCGCGCCGTGCAGGAGTATCAAATACTTGCTGAAATTCGCGCCTGAATTTAGGATAGTCTTGGGTTAGTTCGCTCTTATGTTCCCAGAGGGGAGAGGCCCAAGCGAGGGCATCACCGGTAAGCAAGGTGTAGATGTAAGCCACCTTAGAATGACCAGTGGGAAACAGGGAGGGGGACATCTCGAATTGCACCTCGCATTGGTTTAGATAACCGCGGCAGGCGAGGGGGTCCCGATCGTAGCGATTAGGTGATGGAATGCGGGGTCCAGAGTTGGCATAGGTTGTGGCAACCGGGGGTGCTGGAGCCATGGGAGTCTCCTGAAGGGAGAGGTTAGCCAATTGCTGGGAGACTGTGGACAGATGATTGCTCACAAATTGTAAGGCCTCAAGTGAAACACCTGTACCCACCTCAGGGGGGTCTGCATTTGTTGGGCTCTGCATAATGTCACGCCTGTATGCCCGCAGACCTGGCAAGACCCCAATACTGAGGTGGGAAGGGTATTACCATGCACTCACAGCAGTCAGGGCGTGCCCGGAGTGTGGTATGGCATTGCCGGGCCTTTTGAAAGATAGTTAGTGATACTTGCAACGCCTTGGGAGTACAGAGTAAGAATAGTGATGTCCGTGCGCCAGAGTCCAGGGATCCAGAAGTCAGAGTCGTCAAGTTCGTAAGCCAATGTCCAGGGGTTACAGAGGTCAGCAAGGTAGAGTTCGTAAGCAGGGTTCAAGGGCAACAGAGAGAAGGGTAGTCCAGGACAAGCAGAGATCAAACCAGGGAGATCCAGAGATAAGCAGGAGCAGGAACAAGCTGGAACACAGAGGAGAGCCAAGCATAGGACTGCACACACAGGGATAACAGAAGCTATGCAGAGCAATGATAGAAAGGACAGACAGGGGTTATAAAGGAGGGAACACCAATAGGAGAGAGAGGAGGAACAGAAGGTGAAGTGGGAGACAGCAGGGATAGGTGAGGAGGAGAAGAGGAGGAGACAGGGGAACCAGTAAGGGAGATCGCTTGCAGGGCATGAGAGGAGGAGTCAGGAGGCTGGAAACCCTTAGAAGAGGAGCGTGTGCGCGCGCCCTCTGTAAAGTGAGAGTGCGCGCGCACAGGCTGCGTCACGAGGTGCGCGGAACGCCGTGGGGACACCCGCAGAGGAGGATGGAGGAATGGAGGGAACAGCCGCCGGAGGTAAGGGATGGGAGCAGATACCGAGGGGGGCTGAGAGTGGGGAACGCCGCAGCAGGGGCTCAGGAACCGCACGGGTGCGCGAGTCTTGCGGGGGGCACGCCGTGGTGCAGGAATGGCGTCAGAGGATGCCGGAGAGGGACAGGAGTGGGTACAAGAAGGGAGGCTGGCAGGGGAAGGGACAGAGAGGGTAGGTGAGCAAGTGACATCAGGGACACATGAAGGGGAAGGAATCCCCTGAACCGTCACAGTTACAATAGAAGATGCTATATTATTGAATACATATACTGTAGTAGATTTTTTAAGACATGCATTGTGTAAGCTGAGTTCACATAGAACAATTTAAATATTTCATTATTTTAATTAAATAAACAGAACATTTTAGTTTAGCCTACCAAAATTAATAATACTTCCTTTTGTACATGCACAACATTCACTCATCATGCACACATTAATGATGCATTTGTACATGGTTATAGCAAAGGTGTTAGATATTAACATACCATAGGCAAATGGGCAAGTATACACAGAAGAACTTCCACACACAACATGTGTTCAGCCATCACTATCCTATGAAGTTAAAACAATTCTTCTTAAATAAAAATATACACAAATGATAGTATAGATTAATATAACAACACATTATTGCTTACCTGAGAAATAGGTGGTGATTACAGTCCGTCGTGTCTCCACCCCACTGCCTGTCTGCTCCTGATCCCCTGCATCATGGACAGGAGACTCGAGACCCTCCAGTATGTTGCCGGGAAGATTGTGATGCAGTGCAATATTGTGCAGATTGCAGCAAAAGATCACTATGGGCCTCATGCAGTAAGCGTTGATAAGGGAATTATCGCCATTTTATAGCCAAAATTGGGTTTGAGATTCAGTAAGCGCCGATAAGTGCTTGATATCGCCATGTTTCGGAGCCGATTATTTTGTTATGGCCAGTCGGCTGCCGATAAGCCTGTTTTCGCCACTGATCGCCACTTTTTTAAATCGGCTGGATTCAACAAAAAAAAACAGCTTATCGGGCCGGATCGGCACTACGAAATTGAGATGTTATGGCCAATTTCTCCCGCCAACTAAAGTTGGCAGTTTGGAGGGGAGAACGATCGCTAAGGCTGCCGCAACGGCACTTAGAAAAAAAAAACTTCTGTACATCAATGGAGTCAATGGAGCGGGGACGTATAACAGTATAGTACTGTTTACGTTTCATTGCTCACAATACAAACGTCATTTGCATTACAGTGTGGGGGCATTCCCTGCATTGTGTCACAGCTGACGTGTATTATTTGCATAACATTATACTTTTACATGTTTGCAGCATTTGCGGGTCACATTACTCATCATGTGATGATGTGCCAAGGGAAAATACTATACTCAACTCTTAAAGGAGAACCTCACATCATATCACACATTTTACTGAACTGAGCGACAATTATTTACATGATGTTACACATGTCACACATGTCACACATACACAGTATATTCATCTTCCTTTACATTACACAATGCTTGTAATGTGACACGCATCTTTAAACGTTCATGTACATCTGTCTTCTCATGTTTACATATACTTTTGGGTCCTCCCTATTTTCATGACGTCACTTATTGGACGCTCAATCACATTGCATGTTTACATTGTAACCGTAGCATTACAAGCACTTCAACCTAACTTATACACACATGTACAGTAATTCAGCATTGGGACACCTTGTAAACTCATTCTATAGCAACTATCCTCCTTACAGAAATGCATGCATATGCACACGACTATTCATTGTTGTCAACATGTCACAATAACATGCCTAATTACACATGTTACACAAAACTTTTCCCACGTCAATCTCAGCCTTTTTGCCTAATTACATGACTGACTGTTGCGTTCACAAGTGTTACATGCATTGCACATGCAACTATTTATTTGCAACCAATGTTTCTACAAAGGTTCACGTCACATCATTGCCAAATATCATCATTCCCTGCAGAATACACACAACAAATACTTATAACAAGAACTGCACACAGCTTGCCACAGAAGTACTTTATTATGTTAATGTAACACCTTGCATTTTACTATGTCACCTGACATCATCACATACCTATTTAAAGGACGCCCATTACCTGATCATTCACAGCTACTCATTTCAAAATGTTGAGATTGTTTAGGAGACGGAGGAACATTCTTTTCTATGACATGCTTGATGATGAAGACAATCATATAGGGCAAGGGAGGGACACACCGAGGGACAGTGACAGTGACAGGGACAGTCACGCGGATACGACAGAGACAGGGAGAGGGACAGGAGATCAGAGGAGAAGACAGAGGAGACAAGTTGTGCCTCGTCCGCGTCTGTACAGGGAGAGAACCCTGTTAGATGGGATGAGTGAGGATGAGATTGTAAGTCGCTATCGTTTGAGTTCAGCAGCAATCTTAGCTCTTTATCAGGAGCTAAGGGGAGATTTAGATTTTTTCACAGCCAGAGGTCGTGCAGTCCCTGGGCTTGTTAAAATGCTGTGCTCATTACATTATCTTGCTTCCGCGTCATACCAGACAACTGTGGGTATAGTGGGCGGGGTCTCGCAATCTACATTCTCGCGGGCCTTGACCCAGTTTCTCTATGCACTCAATAGACGCGCTAGGAATTATATTCATTTTCCTACAGAGGCGACAGAGTGGCTGGAAGTCAGGACTGGCTTTTATAATATAGCAGGGATACCATGTGTGCTGGGTGCAATCGATTGCACACATGTTGCTTTGATTGCACCTAGTCAGAGTGAGCATGTGTACCGCAATCGGAAGCACTACCATTCACTCAATGTACAGGTGGTATGTGATGCCACGATGAGGATAATGCATGTGGTACCCAAATTCCCTGGTTCCAGTCACGATTCCTCTATCCTGAGGAACTCTTCAGTCTTCCATGCGTTCGAAGAGGGACATTTTGAACATGGTTGGCTGCTGGGTGAGTACACATTTACATGTTATAACACAAAACACATTTTTATTTAGGAATGTTGGCATTGTACAATTTGATCACTAATGTCAGCTTATGTGTGCTCCATTCATTATAGGTGACTCAGGATACGGAATTAGGCCGTGGCTCTTGACTCCGGTGCTAAACCCTCAAACTGAAGCAGAGGAGAGGTACAATGCAGCCCATATATCTACAAGATCTGTTATAGAGAGGACATTTGGCCTACTCAAGACCAGATTTAGGTGTCTGGACAGAACTGGTGGGGCTCTTCTATACAAGCCTCAAAAAGTGTCTGATATTATCCTTGCCTGTTGCATTTTGCACAATGTTGCACTCAGGCACAATGTACAATCAGACCTAGCTGAGCCTTTGGTAGACGAGCATCCCACCCATGTAGCTGCTGAAAATGAACAAACAGCCAGTGGTGGCCAGACACGCCAGAATCTCATCAATTCATTTTTTTCTTGTAAGTAAAAACATATATGTTCCAAGTTCTACTTTTATACTTACACTATGTTATCTTAACAATAATGTTTTTTTATATACCCTTCTGGTAGGACACAGATGAATATGGGTTGCACACCTTTCTTTTCTCTGCTGTGTGCACAAAGGGATGTGGCACCGGTATGTTATTGTTGCACAGGTTATATAATCCCTCTTCAATTGTACTTTAGTTGTGTGTATGTGAATACAACTGGGGTAACAAAGCAGTAATATTTTAGCATTGTGTTGTTCCTTATGCTAACACAATACACATATTATGCCCATACTCATTCATGCTTCTAGTATGCTTACATACAATGTTATTGGTGCAGTGTAACATGTACATCCATATGATGTGTACACCAGGCTGATTTACATTTTGAATGTCATGAAATACACATTTAACACCAAATACACACTTTGCTGTGTTGTTTACGGTACTGAAGATGGCATGTCAATGTTTGCAATTTATATATTGTTCCTTTGCATTATAGGTATATCTCCAGTATGACTGATCATGGTATGTATATTTGCTGACATCTCTCATAAGATGTGCCTACATCAATCTTCCTATAATGATTTGAAGTCAAAACCCAACATATTGGTTTAAACACAAATGTTACATATATGTACTTTCTGTATCATGTATATGCATTTAGCTACTCTTGAGCTTTCATGTGCATTGTATTAGAAAATGATTACTCCCATTTCATCACATTTTATGTATGTTTCCTTATAAATTCCATTAATGTAATATAGAGGTGTTTGGAGACAAGGGGATAACTGTACTTATTTCTTTACTTACGGGAGATCATTCATCACGGATGAAATTGACTGATCATAAAACTCCATGCATGAATGCCTGCAATCACAACAATGCGTACTACATCTTATATTTAGCAATGTTGGTGTTTTGTAATGCTAGGAATTAATAGTCAACATTAATTTACATTTGTGACATGTGTATGTATAAGTCACACGTGTGTGGATGTGTCCTACATGTACCAAGTGTTAAACTGTTAACAGAGAAGACAAATTTGTCACTAATGTTACTGGCATTTAGCATTTATAATTTACCAATATGACAATGTTGGTAATATTTTTGCAATATAAATCACGTCACTTCATCATTATCATGATGATAATTATCAAGTATTGTCACAATTGTAACGTCAATCACGTGCACATTAGCATAGACACACTTTGTAAGACAACTGTTTGTGACTGTATCAATTTGTGTAGGATCCATGTATAACACCGACAAATGATAACACCAGCTTTATTATGGTAGCTTATATCATCATATTGACTATACTATGTATTTTTAGAACGTTTAATAAACACAGTAAACTATAGTTAGTTAGGTTAATGAAATATACACAGAAACGTACTTCATTACATGATGTTGATGTCATAATCAGAACATCATGCATTGTAGGGGACCACAACATCTGGCCAATAACATTATTTGCTACAGTCCCAAACCATTTTATCAACATACCCATGTAACAAGAGATTTTTAACAAGAAATGGCTAGTTGGTTGTAAGTGTCCTTTACATTGGGAGAAGGAGTGGCTCAGTGAGTAAAGACACACACTGGCACTGAGATTTTGAAGCAGGGGAGTCTGGTTCAATTCCCGGTGTCGGCTCCTTGTGACCTTGGGCAAGTCACTTTATCTCCCTGTGCCTCAGGCGGCAAAAAATAAATTGTAAGTTCCACGGGCCAGGGACCTCAGCCTGAAAAATGTGTCTGTAAAGCGCTGTGTACAACTAGCAGCGCTATACATGAACATGCTCATATTATAATTATTATTATTATTATTATTATTATTATTGTTACATAGTTTCGACAGTCATACGTTCCATTACACAATATAATTCACAAATGTGTTAGCAGAGTGGGAATGGTTGTTATATATAAAACACACCATGCCATAAAATGATAGTAGTCATTAAAGAACACTCAATAAAAATTCATGAGGCACTATTTTGCAACATCATTATGTTAATTAAGTGCTTATGCAATATAGGCATAAGGGTATCACATTTTTAATTGTTTGTTAATAAGCGCTGCAAGCAATATAAAATTAGTTCCATATGTAGTATAGTAGTCGGTGGCTCCTCCTCACAATCATCTCATATAAAGGTAGACTCTTCTGAAATCATACATTGATCCGATTGTATCTTCCCCGACATCTCTGAAATACAGCAAACACATGATGGTCAAATATGGCACCTTACTATATATGTATCCGTGACAACGCATTACACAGCTCTATATGATTGTGTACATACACACGTCACTCACTTATATGTTAGAAGTACAAGTGTACATCAGTATGTAATGTTTCTTTAAATTTGTAGCAGGCATAACTATGTATATGATGTGAACGTTGCCTGTATACTGAAAAATGTGCGCGCACATCTTAGTGTGCGCACGCACTTCACGCTTGGCTGCACTAACTGTTAGCGCATGCGCAAAACAAAGCGTACGTTGTGCGTTCAATACATCTTGAAAATACCATTAAACATAAAATCTTTATTTCAAATACAATGAATACGAAACTACATTCGTTCTAAACGAGTACATCTGTATTCTTTTTAAACAGACGTGTTTGGACAGAAAGGACGGCCGATAACACAATGCGCAAATGCAATACGTGTGACGTCATGTTAAACCAGCGTGAAACGCACGCTAACTCTCCTCCCACTCAATTAACATTCTGCTAACGCCCAGTTTACGGCTACAAACACTGAGCCGCACACATGACACACTGCAGTTACCGTTACTATAACAAAACATGACAGCCAATAGGCTTTGAGGCGCGCACGTCGCTTGGGGGCGGGACTTACATCCGTAATCCTTTTTAAGGACGCTTTGGGCCATGACAAGGGTCCCACATCATACGTGGTGGACCCGCTTTTAAATGTTGCATGATAACAAAACAGGTATGTGTTAGAGTTATGTTAAAATGTTGCTACTATGGTTAAAGGGATAGGAAAGTACGTATATTTATTCCGTCAGCAATGTGTACTACTCTTTCAGGTTATACTATATTGTATTCGGCAACAATTTCTTTGTGATCGCTACATGTTATGCAGTCTGCAATGTTACGCTGTATCCACGCATTGAAAGGGAAAATGGTGGTTAAAAAAAAACAAAAACAAAAAAAAAACATTTAAACGCACAGTCAACGCATAACGGTTGTTATATTTACCATTCTTCTAGAATTAACTGTTCGTCTGGCTGCAACTGGTCGCTCCAGAAATGCAAGGCATTTTCATCCACGCTTGACCCACCCGCTGAATCCAGTATGACACACATCTCCTCCATGAAGCGCTCATAGGAATCGCCACTGCTTTCTTCAAACAATTGGTCGGGAGGTAGGTTCATTTCTTCTGGTTCCCATTCCAATGCATTTTCAGCTGAAAGGCTTGGTACATAATCATAGTACTTTTGTTGTTGTACAATGTGGGTTTCAGGAATGGAGGGTGCAGATATTGCAGCAGGTATCGATTCACACGGAACAGTAGTAGCGGATCCATTGCTATTGGCATTAGGAATAAATATGCCTTTCACAACAATATATGTGCCCTCTTTCAGGGTAAAATGCTTTTCCTTTGCAATCTTCCAGAAACCATAGGTGTGTTCTAGCTTATCCTGCACACGTTCAAAAAAGTCATTAGTTGATAAAGTGAATCTTATTGAGGAATTAAAATTCCGCGCATGCCTACGGTCTTGGTAATAAGGATATTTAGCTCGAATCAAATCATAGATTTGGCGGGTGCTTGCTTTGTGTCCGCGACTGTTTAAAATTGCTTCTGAAACCATGTACTTATACCCTAAAAGGGGATTCATATTGTTAACGAATTCATCAGCCATGTCAGAGTAGCACAAAAGATGTGTGCAGTTTTGTCTTCTTTGCTCATCAAAATGATTCTGCTCAATGGCTAACAAATTCCTGTGTTTCGTTTTCAAGGTCAACAAAAGTAACTACTTTTACTCCTTATTTCAAACGCCAATTGGATGTGTCCTTTTAATTGGGTTAAGTTTTGTGGTTAGTGATAGGCGAATGTGGGAAAAACATGTATCATTTTTTTATCTCGTTTGTGAAAACATTCCTACACTTATTTCAGTAACATTGAGTTTTCTAGAAAAATAACAAAGAGCACTGTGTGAAAATAGTGCTTAGACAGCCATATCAGTAAATACACACACCTGCAAAATGAAATGTTTTTTTCCCACATACATTTCTGTGTGTATTTGAAAGTCTGGTTAACTACCTGTCTGCATGAGTTTAAATACGTGTGTATCTATATATATATAAATATATCTCTCTCATAAAAAAATATATATATATATATAGTGTATATTGTACTATATGTATAGTGTGTGTGTGTGTGTGTGTTTGTGTGTGTGTGTGTATATATATATGTGTACACACACACACACAAACACACACACACACACACACTATACATATAGTACAATATACACTATATATATATATATATTTTTTTATGAGAGAGATATATTTATATATATATAGATACACACGTATTTAAACTCATGCAGACAGGTAGTTAACCAGACTTTCAAATACACACAGAAATGTATGTGGGAAAAAAACATTTCATTTTGCAGGTGTGTGTATTTACTGATATGGCTGTCTAAGCACTATTTTCACACAGTGCTCTTTGTTATTTTTCTAGAAAACTCAATGTTACTGAAATAAGTGTAGGAATGTTTTCACAAACGAGATAAAAAAATGATACATGTTTTTCCCACATTCGCCTATCACTAACCACAAAACTTAACCCAATTAAAAGGACACATCCAATTGGCGTTTGAAATAAGGAGTAAAAGTAGTTACTTTTGTTGACCTTGAAAACGAAACACAGGAATTTGTTAGCCATTGAGCAGAATCATTTTGATGAGCAAAGAAGACAGAACTGCACACATCTTTTATATATATATAAAATATATATATATAAAATATATATATAATGTATCTTTTTTTTTTTTTTTTTTTATATTGCAGGAGTACACACAACATATTGATGGCAGTAAGTAGGCCTTGTATGAAACCTATTTAAATGGTGATAAACATGAGTGAATTAAGTAATAAACATTTGTTTGCACCCAATAATGTTAGAGGCTCACACTTAGTATAGTTGTCAAACATTAGGCCTGTATTATTAAAATAGTGTGTTTTCACAAGGAAGCATGAAGTGTATGTTTTTTGTAAATACATCTATACCAGTTTAGATAGTACTATATATATACACACACACACACACACAGTGTGTGTCTGTGTGTGTGTGTGCATATATCAATACATACTACATATATTTTAGTATAAATTCAGAGATGTTCTTGAAACAAGAACACATAAATGATTAAAGGACAACATTACAATGGCCACCAAAGGTAAGTAATATTTAACGCAAAATCCTGCTGTACACGTACAAGAAAGATGTTTGCAGTTAAATAGGTGCTTTTATAATTGCATGAAAATAATATGCACATGCAATGATTACATCAATTAACACACCCAAATGCAATGTTTTGCTGCAAAGTCAATGGCAGCTTCTCTAAACTTAGCAACTGGCTCCTGGTGGACCATTACTGAACAGACGATTAATACATCAATATTTATAACACTATTCATTAATTAGGAGTGTTAACATTTCCAATACTTCACGTGTACAAGAACATACTTGAAAGTTTGGAAACAACACAGTCTTCAGCATACATACTGCACCGACACACTTTATTCGAGCAAATACCCGGTATGTACCTGGCAGATACCTGGAATGCGCCGCTCCTCACCTCTGACAAGCCCCGTTGCATTTGCCTTCCCAGCCTGGGTTCATGCCTGGCTGATGGGCGGCTGATCTGTTAAATGATAATGATTAGGATTTAATAGGCTGCAATGCTTCGCGTGTCTACCAGATGGCATAAATTCATGAATTGTAATGCAGTATATATATATGTAGTGTGCAGTATTGCAGCCAACGGTAATAAAATGCTTCAATCCCTGCCGGAAAATAACTCAATGCACTCGGGCAGAAAACAGTCACAAACCTCAATACACCCGGGTATACCCGAATTCGTGGGACTAGCCGAGCTCGAATAAAGTGTGTCGCCAGTGTACAATAGTAATTAGATAATCTGAAGTCAACAAAACAAGGCCAAAGACATATTTTGTGAATTTTAAAATTTATTTTTTTTGTTCTTTTTGCGAGCGAGTAACAGGCCTGCTTGTTGTCTCTTGAATTTTCCTTTTTCTTTTGCCACCAACTTTAGGTACAACAGAGCCACTTTGACTGGCCTCTGGCACTTCACGGGCAGGGCTTGTGGCCAGTGACTCACCTACAGGGCTTTTGGGCAGTGACTCACCTACAGGGCTTTTGGGTAGTGACTGTTCACCTACAGGGCTTGTGGCCAGTGACTCACCTACAGGGCTTGTGGCCAGTGACTCACCTACAGGGTTTTTGGGCAGCGATTCACCTACAGGGCTTTTGGGCAGCGATTCACCTACAGGGCTTTTGGGCAGCGATTCACCTACAGGGCTTTTGGGCAGTGACTCACCTACAGGGCTTTTGGGCAGTGACTCACCTACAGGGCTTTTGGGTAGTGACTGTTCACGGACAGGGCTTGTGCCCACTGACACATGTGAGCAAGTTGGTAGACACTGCACAAGTGATGGTTGGTCTGTTTCATGTGTGTCTTGTTTTGTTTTTGTCGCCTCCTTTGTAGGTGTCTGCTGCTGAATTTGTACAGATGGCAGCGGTAGGATGTCATCAGGAACCTGCACAGCAATGTCTGCTACTTGACCGGTAACATTTGGGCCTGGTGAATGAATATCAGATGAATGTGGTGAAAACTGACCTGCATGAACAGATCCTGGCTGGGAGGTGTTGAATTGTGGTACATTAGTCATTCTCCAGTAATTAGCTTGTGTTTGCTGAACAACTAATGCTTCGAATGAGGTGTTGATTTTTTGCAACTGTTTAGGCACTTCAATGAAGACTCTGTGGAGATGTGCCAATTGTGAAACTGTTTCTTCCTGCAGTGCAATCATCCTTTCCAGCACTGTCATCAGGTCAGAATGGCGACGATTTTCTGCTTCCACAATTTTTCCCTCAGAAGCTACAATTGCATCATATGTGGTATTTGCTGGACGTTTTGGCGGTAAAACAGTTTCAATTGGAACCTCTTCATGGTCACTTGCTTGTATTTGTGTGTCTATGGCGGCGGCGGCGGCATCATCATCATCATCATCATCATCATCATCAAAATCCTCTTCATCATGTTCTACAAATAAATGTACACATTATTAAATGGCATGTTAATCTCTGCTGTGTTACTATGTAATTGTACTGTGTCATAAGTAACAACTAACATGTTTCCATACGTTTTATAACCTCACATTAAAAACTACCTTGACTTAAGAATAATGTTTGGACTCAGTATGAAATATGAGTGACTGAAAACTTGCTGTAAACTCACAACTCCTACATGATAGTTAACATCACTAACACAATACAAGTTGCCTTACACTTCATTTTCACTGACACTAAGTAATCCTATTTAAAGAAGATGTGCAAAACAAATAATGAACATGACAACATAACATATAGAAGAGCACATATTATATGGCCACCAACTGATACACTCACCTTCTAGGTGTGTTGAGCTGGCTGACCCAGGTGAAGACACTTGTTCAGTCTCAGGTGACACATGTCCTTCAGGGGCAACTATATATAACAATAACATAAGTTTTACATTTACATGTGTAAATATTGAACAAACAGTTATTGTATGTTCTGTATTTATGAGTACCTAACAGCATCATTTCCTTAACCCAAAATGTGTGTGTGAAAGTGAACATAAATAGTTGTAATAACAATGTACATGCCTGTGTACTTAGAACTTTTGAGTTCACTAACATAAAACATACTATGTTCCTGCAGTAATGCGTGAGGATAAATAGATAAAATTTGTACATAAAAATCATATGTTGTGTAGTGATATCAGTATCATAATGTACATAACTATCATGAGATGACCATTCACAATGGTTATCATGAAGGTGGTCATATTGCAAAAAGTGTTGTTTTTGGTAGAGGATATGTGTGGTACATTAATATAAGATGTGGCACACATGAATGTGGCTGTGACTAAACAAGACAACACATGCAGTGTGTGATAATGTGTCGTTGATAGTAGTAGTTCAACTATAGATATGAGTGAACTAATGTGTGACGTACGCTTTGATAAGTAATGAGTTGTTGGGGCATTTAGTAGCTAAAGTGAAGCTTTCAAATGAGTGTGATTAACTTCAGTTGTGCTAGTCAGGTTGTAAGAACGGTATTCCCTTCCCCAAAAAGCCTAATCAGCCACACCTTTCAATTACTTGAAACAGGTGAAAATGGTGTGAACTAAGTTGACCCTAAAATGAGGCTGCAATTAGTGTGTGTGCTGAACCCCACCCCCTCTGTTGAAGTGTATGCTGTGATGAGATATTAATTGCAGCTGCTTTAACACAATGGTAGATGAGCTAAATAGTCGTGTGCAGTTTTTAAGTTATGAAAACAATGATATAAAATATGATACGTGTGCCTCATTATGCTGTCTGTATATGAGTTAAAGCAAAAATGGACCTTTTCATAAACAACTATAGATGTGTTAGTGCAAGTGATGTTTGTAGGCCGTTGCATGCAATATATTTGATGCATGCTTAAAATAGGCAGTAATGTCATGTTTGTCGGAGTAAAATAAATAAAATACACAATAATATTATACATATTTCTGTTCTGTACCTGTAGCTAGTAATAATTTCTGATTAACATGTGTTACACATGTGTACTACCCTGTTGTTCCCAATCTTCGCCCACCATCAATTGCTTCCACTGCAGCAATGCATTTTGGGAATTCACATGTAAATGAGCACGCAATGGCACGTGCTATATTAGTTACTGCTTTTAGTAGGACTACAACATATATGTCTATTTTGAGATATATATATATACAGAATCAGACATATACATATATAGATGCAGGTATGCTTATATTGTGAAGACAGTATAAAAAGCAGTGTAACTATGCAAAATAACTGTAAGCAACGACACGCCTAGTACAGTAATATTTCTCACCTGGTGGAAATTGTGAGGGGTAAATTCCTATATCACGGTCACCAGGTAAGCCTTCCACGACGACGGGAAGTAATTTTGCCCTAAGCAGCTCCTCCAATGGACTTAATATGAGACGTTGTGGTGTGGGCCCACCTCCAGTGCCAGTAGCATGCACGCGTTGGTGTTGTATTTTCTTTTTCAATTTGGACCTAATATCATCAAATCTCTTGTGACAATTCCGCTTGTCCCTCACATGATTCCCACACGCATTGACACCAATGACTATTGTGTCCCACATTTCTTTTCTGCTTGCTGAACTTGTCCGCCCTTGAAAAACATATAAAATATATGAGGTAAATGATTAATAATAGAAGCACCAGTTTCCTACACTGCTAGCTGTTCCAAGAGATAGCAAACATGCTGTTTTATGTCTAATATGTGAAGCACATGAGCATTCACTACTAAACCTATACATGTAAGCAAGGTTGCATTCATATTGTATGCAGTTATGGCAAATTGACCGCCTGTGTTTAGTTGTCCTTGTAAGGCATGATAAAAAGCTGTGTTTCCAGACTAATTAACATAGAAAGATATTCTGAACCCATATTTGCATATGAACAATACTCAGATGACCTAGGATCACATGTATTTGAATAATAAATGTAAAGGTACACTTACCTAGTAAATGTCCATATATACTGTCATAGTGCTCCAGAATGCCAGTGACAAGAGCTGTATTTTCCTGGTCATTGAAGCGAGGATTACGTGGCTTCTCCACACGTTTCTTCCGAGCAGGTTTAGGGTCAGAGCTTGGCTGGTGCTGACTGGACTCTCCTTCTTCCAATGGAAGAGCCTCCAAAAGCTGCCCACCAGCAAGCACGCCACCACCAGACACCCCATCAGCAACTGCGCCACCAGCAGCACTCACCGCACCAGCACTCCCACTCCTAGCACCAGCACTCCCACTCCTAGCACCAGCACTCCCACTCCCAGCAACAGCACTCCCACTCCCAGCAACAGCACTCCCACTCCCAGCAACAACACTCCCACTCCCAGCAACAGCACTCCCACTCACAGCAACAGCACTCCCACTCACAGCAACAGCACTCCCAGCAACAGCACTCCCACTCCCAGCAACAGCACTCCCACTCCCAGCACCAGCACTCCCACTCCCAGCAACACCACTCGGTGCACCAGCAACATCACTCCCCTGAACAGTACGTTCACTCCGACGTGTACTCGCACGAGTAGCACTCCCACTCCCACCAGCATCACTCTTCCCACGCTTTGCGGGCATACTTCCAGCACTCACAAAAAACAGACAATAAATGTACAGCCAATCACACGAAACACTTCCACATATAAAACAAAACAAAGATGTAAACAAAACAACAATGGACAAAGCTCACCCAATACACAACAAGTCTCTCCGTCAATATGCAAATGTTCAATCAGCCAGCTCTGTGCGTCTCTCTCTCTCTCTCACTCCCAACAACACAGAGAATGATTAGCAGTACACGTTGCCTTTAAATATGGCGCGCAATCAAAAACATGCTTGTTTCGCCTGATTCAGCAAGATTTGTGATTGGGCAACCTATCAGCACCCCGCCACGCACGCCGATACACCTGTGTGTGATCGGATAATCATCGTGAGAGTGGGCGGATTTGTTTTCGGGTTGATTTTGAATGTATTCGGCACTTACTGCATACGGAGAGGAAAAATCGCCATTAACATGACTAATCGGTAAGCTTGCCGATTTCACTTAATCGACGCTTACTGCATGAGGCCCTATGTCAGAAGCCTTTTTTGGCTTGTTCTGTATGGCACCATCAGATCTATCAAGACATCTGAACTGACTTTTCCACTGTCCAAATGTCCACTCAATAACCGCTCGCATGGGTATGTGTGCCGCATTATATCGCTCCTCTGCAGAGGTTTCAGGATTAGACCGTGCGGTTAGGTGCCATGGTCGGATCCCGTATCCTTAATCACCTATAATACATTGATGTAAATTATTATTGTAACATTTCACAATATTAAAATGTTAATCAATATGTATTGTTATTGCCCTCAAACTAAATTATGAAAAAATATGTATCAGATGAGACATATTTATACATATTTGAGAGGGTCATACAACATGAAGATCTATTTTAAAACATTAATTAGGAATTTCATAATGGCTTATCTTATTACACATTCATAGTATAGGCTGTAATAATTTCCATGAGTTTATGTAATATATGTCGCCACAAAATATGCGTTAGCTTCTGTAACACGTAACAGTAGAATTTTAAAGAAAATGTGTGGGTGTCTCTATATATGATAACTGTATTAACATGTACATTTGTATAGTAAACACAGTTGCCAACATTATAACATGTAAGTTAAAGTGTGTTTTATTATACATGTGAGTAAAGCTACATGTATATATGTGTAAATAATATCAATACTATGCATCAAAAACATACACATGAAAAATACGAAATGTTATCGCTTCATTATATTATATGTACTTACCCACCAGCCAACCATGTTCAAAATACCCAGTTTCAAAACATAGAATACTGATGATTTGGTCAGAATAGAGGAATCTTGGCTGGAAACCGAGAATTTGGCTTCCACATTCAGAATTGTCATGTTGGCATCGCATACGACTTGCACATTGATGGAGTGTAAGTGTTTCCTGTTACGGTATCTACAGTCGGTGGGGTGAGCGCAACATGTGTGCAATCAATTGCACCCATCACGCATGGTAGCCCGGATATGTTATAAAATGCATTCCTGAGTTCCAGCCACTCTGTTTGCTCTCTAGGAAAATGTATATAATTCCTAGCACGTGTTGTCAGTGCACCTAGAAACTGGGTAAAGGCCCGCGAAAATGCTGACTGCGAGACCTCGCCTACTATGCCCACAGTTGTCTGAAAAGACGCAGAAGCCAGAACATGTAATGAGCACAGCATTTTAACAAGGCCAGGGACTGCACGACCTCTGCCTGTTATGGAATCTAAATCATCTCTTAACTCTGCATAAAGAGCTAAGATTGCTGCTGAACTCAAGCCATATCTGCTAATAATTTCTTCCTCACTAAGCCCCTCCAAAACTGTATGTTCACGGAATAAACGTTGCCAGGGCACGACCTGTCTCCGCTGTACTCTCCTCTCGACTTTACTCTCCTCTCTCATCCTCTCCTCTCTCCTCCACAACTCTGTCCTCCACAACTCTCTCCTCCACAACTCTCTCCTCCACAACTCTCTCCTCCACAACTTTCTCCTCCACAACTCTCTCCTCCACAACTCTCTCCTCCACAACTCTCTCCTCGACTCCTCTCGCCTCCACTCTCCTCCTCTCCTCTCTCCTCCAAAGCCAGTCTTCTCCTTCTCATCATAATATGTCTCAACTCTATCTCCATCTCTATCTCGAAGTAAGTGTGCAATTGATTGGTTTAAGTAGCTATGTGATGAAGACACGTGACTTGAAACAAAGCAACAGAAAAAAAACATCAGAAATAATACACATTTGTGTTTCTTATCAATTCATCTGTGTTCATTAGTATGACCTCAACATGATAACATAATATTTATATAAGATGTTACCTACCTATTAGAATACCATGATTCTAATAAGAAACACAGATGTTTGTAATGCGATGCTGTGACATTTATCCAACAGTCAGACATTGTAGTGCCAATTAACGGTTAAAGCAAATTGTTAAAAATGCTATGAAGCCATTTGAACTTTAAACAAACATTACTACACCACAAATTTGCATTCAAAATATTCTGACAATTGTAGAAACAATAAAAAATGACTTTCAACGGAAAAATAATAATGGTATTGACCATATAAATATAAAAAATATTCATCATTAACATTAGTAAACTGTTATTAAATAGGTTGGACATGACTCTTAAAAGTGTAAACGTATATAACCCGTCACACCATTTTTCAACACTGTCACTATACTTATTTACATATGTTAAAGCTGCAGATCAATGTGAGGTTTATTGAAATAATATTCTCATTTCTAACATTAAATATGTGCATCAATACAATATGCACAATGACAAGTGATTAGTTACGTTATACAGTACATCGATCATTTATCCAGTAATTGATCTTCTTAATATGATTTTTAATTTTTGGGTATTAGATATGCATTTGGGGAAATGTAGTCCATAAATATAATATGAGTAGACAGTTAATCTATACAATTTGTGCACTGATAGAGAGAGGCCAGGGATCAAAAGGCAGAGCCAATCAGAAGAGGAAGAGGCTGTCACTTAAATAATGTTTTATACATTATTATACTTTTAAATGTATATAAATAATGTATAGCCTGATTAATTTGTTTTATGGTATTTAGATTTTTTAAACACATACATGGATTATTCATATTTACACACATGTAGGATATTGTTTTAACTGCACCTTTAAAACGTTTGTACAGTATTTGACTATCCTGCAACAGAGATGAACATTAAACTTCATGTACCCGATATCTAACCAAAAGATGAACAAGCCATATATTAACCCCTTCGTAATGTCAGCGGTGACACAATAATATCAGAAATAAAAACTGTGACATTTATTACAACTACTAGTTTCATAAAACACGGGCTCACAAATAAAAAGCAATATGAGGCCGCTCAAATAAGTCCATGCTTAAAACATGTCAGACAGTTGCATTTTTTTTTCTAAGTCCCGTCTCGCCGTTTCTCAGCAGCTTCTGACCACCTTCTTGCCAACTTTTTCTGGCGAGGTGATTCTGAGAAGAAATCTAAATTCTACAGTGGCGATTACCATCGATAAGCTGATCGTGGCTACAAGAATTGAGGGAGTTACAAAAACTGCCGAAAAGTGGCGATAAGTGGCTTATCGGCGCGCGTTTGGCAATTTTTTTTCCCGCAAAATGTCTAGGATCGACAAAAAATTCGGAGCTTACAGAATAGCAGAAGGCTTTTTTGACTATAAGCTGCCGATAACTGACTTATCGGACCTTTCTGCATAGGCCCCTGCAGTATGTATCATGAATCACAAGCAAAGTGATAATAGGAAGGGTTAAGTAGTAACTTACTACAATATTATTATCAAAGTTGTACCTCTAATTCTATTCTTTGTATGGTCAGGTATGGCAGCCTTCATTGTTCCCTCTGATGCAATATTTATTGGCTATGTTGTGATATTCTGCATGAACACTGACAGTGATTCCTATAGAAACTTGAAGGTACAGATTCTAATGTGTAAGATTGAAACACATGATATGAGAAGGAATCTCTGTCCTTGAGAGTTTACCACTGGATTAAGCACCTGCGGTGTGTTCAACCCCTGCACTTACAAGTCTGTTGCAGTAAATACAATTAACAACTCTGACGCTGACACAAACTGCACAGGACCAGCGTGCTAAGGGTTAACATGCGCTTGTACTTTGTGGAACGTCAACCCCACCCACTGGAATGTTAATGAGCCAAGAGGACACAAAGATCTTTTTGTTCACCGCTGCTACAGATTCAAACTTAACCACCCCAGGGTACAACTGTGTTGCCCCAAAGGCAGACAGCCTGATGTGGCTCCCCAAGAACTGCTCCCCTCTACACCGGATCAGCGTGCTAAGGGTTAACATGTGCTTGTACTTTGTGGAATGTCAACCCCACACACTGGAATGTTAATGAGCCAAGAGGACACAAAGATCTTTTTGTTCACAGCTGCAACAGATTCAATCTCAACCACCCCAGTGTACAACTACGTTGCCCCAAATGCAGACAGCCTTTGGTGCAGCCGAAGGGCAGCCAAAGGGTGTGAGCCGTTTGCTGCCGTTCGCGGATGTTTGGTGATATTAAAGCTGCTCTATTTCAATCTGAAACTCATCATCCCTTTATACCCTGTACCCAATTTTCCAACTCTGTCTGTCCATGAAATGTCAGTGAATTCACTGTATAACTCTGTTCTTTTACTTTAACCATGTATTTTTTATAACTCTATGCCCAGGACATACTTGAAAACGAGAGGTAACTCTCAATGTATTAGTTCCTGGTAAAACATTTTTATAAATAAATAAAATAGAGGAAAGTGGCACTGGACTAAGGAACATATATCATAAGCTTGACACTAATGCTTTAGACCATGATTATACACAAAAACGCCTGTGGTGTCGCCTGTAGCGACGCCACATGGCGCAAAATCAAGTTTGATACCTACTTAAAAACTGCCTATACCAAATGCGACTGTCTCCCCGCTTGCTACTTCAAAGCGAGAGACAGTTCAGGAGATTGGCAAATTTGTTTTCAAGTAGAGATGGCCGCGTCACGTGTTGCAGTCGTCCAATCAAAGTAAAGTTCAGTGCACCAATCATGTTCCTCCAAAATCAAACCAATAAAAATCCTTCAAATATTTACTTCAGTTATTATTATTTCATACAAAATAAAGTTTTCGTTTATTGAAAAACCATTAGTACACCTTGAAGAACATAGATAATTATTGACTAACAATTAATTATTTAAAAAATAATAAAGTCATTAATTAAATTAATTAATTATTATTAAAATAATTAATGTAATCAATATTACGGACAAATCTTCAATTGAAGAATTCATTGGATTGGTGTTCGAAAGGCAGGCGTTGTGGAAACAGCTATTAAAGTCGTACCATGACAGATATCTGCATGATCGCTTTGGACTGAAATTGCTCAAAAAATGAATCTATCCAGTATGCAAATGTGTTCATTAAATTTATATTACAAAAAATTATGTGTCCTATGAATAATTTAATTAACCATCATTTTTTTAATTTGAAAAAGAGATAAATGTGAAAGCCATTACAAAGGTATATTAAGCAACACAGCTTACAGATGCATTTGTTATTCTACTTAATGTGCTACAAACAGTTTATGTGTAGTGGAGTCCCCCTGCCTCTGGCGCAGGGAATGGCTCCGCTGCTCCGCACGATCTGGGCAAAGTGGTGGTGGCCATTTTGGGTCCAGCACGCATGCGAAGTTGCGGCTGGAGCGGTGGCCATCTTGGAATTGCTGAAAACACTGCCATAGACCACAAGTCCCAGAAGGCTTTGTGGAGAAAGGCATGAGCAGCCGTTTTTGAACTCAGAACTGCTCCACGGGACCTGTGGGGCGACAGTTAGTTGTGAGGGAGTTGGAAACAAGAGAAGGTAGTGTCCAGGGACCATTAGCTTCCTGGAGTAGGCCAGATCTTGCCCCTTAGGCCCCAAATAGCCCCTGTCACTCTAGCTGAGTATTGCAGGGAGTGTCATACTACAGGGATCACCCATTATATTATCGACTGTAAGATTGAGACACTTTATGTGAGACACTCCAGCTGGAGCTCGCATCACAGGGAGGCTAGGATGCTTAGGTGAGAGGGGATAGCTGTCGGAGACTCTGGTGCATGGGACCTGCCTCAGCCAAGTCTGCAAGTTGCCCCTGATGTACTGGAGTATCCAGGCAGGTATCACACGTGCACCAACGGTTCACAAGGGGGGTAGCGCTACCTCACATTTGGGTGAGATTGTTCTGTGGACATCAGGTTTTCAGGTGCCCAGAGCACCCTCAGTACTTTGGGGGAACCATAATTGTGCGATTGCTTTATTATTGTTATGATGTGTGTGTGTGTAATTGTATTATTGTGTTATTACAGTGTTAGTAAAGTGTGTTATATACACATTTCCTATGAGGAGTTAATCCCATCTACTCTGGGATCCTCATAGGTGGAGGTGCTGCACCGAGAGAGAGCTCACCCCTGGCTCCCAGAAGCGGAGGCTCTGGCCTCCTGTGAGTGTACAGGTATCTGCAGCACGCATAATCGCCCACGGTTTCCCATAGGCATAGGGATAGGGGGTTACATATGTGCTATGTAAATACATTATGAAATCTGCAGTGCCTTTTGTTGCTTATTCTTATCAAGTATATTGGATTAATAATGGGCCATACATGATCACAGGAGCACCTGTTACTATATCCCTGTTTTCATGTATGTATTTTTATCTTGAATTGTTATGTACTGTGCATTAAAAGGACAGCTTCTGTCAATAGGCATTGTGTTTAAAATATATAGTTGACAGAATTTGTATTATTTTTATTGTAGCTGAAGTCATTAAGAACAAGTGTAAAAATCTTAGGGGCGCATTTAGGACGTGAATTGAAAAAACAAAAAGTCCTGCTGTGACAACTTCCAATCTGGATCAAATACCGCTTGTGTACAGTGAGAGTGCTGCATATATAAGTGCTGCTGCATGTAGTGGTGCCACATCAACAAGTGGTGCCGCATCTAGTGTTGCCACATGTAGTGGCGCCGCATCCAATGGTGCGCCATCGTGTATGATACTGGATGACATTGATATTATTAGTTCTCCGACACCATCACAAATTCCCCAAAAAAAGAGTAACAATGGAGAAGGGCAGTACAGGCCAAAAAACAACTGCTCTCGATGGAGGAGCGCAAATACGCTTTGATGGAGAGCAGAATAACTCTTCCACAGGTTAGGAATGAAGAATGAATATTTGTTTAGCAAATATTGCCCAAAGTCACAAATAGGATATTCTGGTACAAAAAAAATTATCCCCCCTTTCTGCAAGAGGTAGTGTAGGTTTTTTTAACGAGTCACCTTAAAATACAGGCTTTTCGGATGTTTAGTAACCTTGTACAATCTCCAAATACATAGTAAAAATATTCATTAAGGATTTATCCGAGTATGACACAGTTAACTTAATAAATGACACTTCGACAGGAAATAAAATGCTTAGGTGCTTAGGAAAAGCTGATATTGTCACAGATATCTCAGCTCCATATTAAAGTCGTGAAATTGTAGAAATAGCTATAAAGTTTGCAGGTCTAATAATTTCAGATCGCTGTCAGATTGATTGCTATAAAAAAAAATGCTATGGTGCAATAACTTGACTTTGGGCTTTTGCTATACATACTGAAAATCAGTGTAATTTTAGGAAAATGTAAATGTTAAAATAAATAATTGCTTTGGTTGAAGGACCTGGTCTGGTAATTCTGCAAGAATGTGCTATTAATTGAACAGTAAAGATCGATGTTTGAAAATGTAGACATGACATATCATCAATTAGTTGCAAAATGAGTTAACTTTAAGAAATGTTTGCCTCAGCAATCTCTATAACCCTGGAAGGATGTATGTTGTCTGGTAGTATTTTATGATTCCACTGGCAAATGTATTCATACATTTTTAATACCAGGGGCTTATTGTGAAAATATATGTTCACAAACAAGTCACAGTTTTTCTTCTTGAATCCTTAAAGAGGCCAAAATTAATTCTGGCAATGAATCCAGAATATGTACTGTACAGTAAGTTACAAATGAACACAGCAGGAAACTGTAAGAAGATGACAGGTCATACATAATTTAGATATTGGTTATTATTCATTGTATATGCAATGGCAATAGAGATAGTGATAGTGACCGAGACCAATTTAGAGCTTAACCTATACCCCGTCAGTGAGGCAAATTATGTTTTTGTATTTTTTCTAGTTACAGTATCTGTCTCTCAGGTGTGTTTTCAGGGATTTTTTTGTCTCACCACATAGGTTATAAATGACTCTATTTGGAGATATACTAATAATACACTATACAGTATGTTATACCGCATTGTGGGATGAACAAGTAAACCTAATAGGACAAAGATTCATAACAGGGAGTGAAACACCGGAAAATAATATTTGAAATGCCATTATTTTCTTAATTTTGTCCCTAAATTGTCCCAGTATTGTCAAAATTCAGTTAACAAAATGATAATGTTGGGGGGCGCATGCGCGACAGCTAGGTGTATGGAGGCTTGATTGTAGAGCTCCATCCCTACTGGCGCTAAAAGCGAATTTAAACAGTGATCAAAACAAGCGGAACACGCATATAGGAGGGGATTCCGTAATCGGAACACTCCAGGATGACCACAATCTAGGTGAGGAGCCCCCGTACTGACCGACTACTTCCAGAAAAGTGAAATGGCGAGAGCGGGAGGCTCCGGTGCACCAAAACACACGGAGGGCTCGGAATCAGAGAGCGACAAGTCAGACAATAGGATTGAGGCAAAGGACCAGGATTTGGTCAGAAGCAGTGACACCTGGAGCTAGTGGACAAACAGGAGGACACAGAGAATCGTGACAGGTCCCGGAGGCCATCACGAACCCTGAGGAGTTCACCACAAAATGGTTGACACACATGTTACGGACAGGGCTGAAGCGGACCTCCATCTTGATTGGTGTTATAGAGCGCTCCGCTCTAAAGCTCAACCGGGGGACCCCCCTAGAGATATAATTATCATATTTCATTATTTCAAAATAAAAGACTATATCTGCCAGATCTCCAGGGCTACTAGGAATCTAGAGTTTGAGGGAATAAAACTTAAGGTCTTTCAGGATCTATCACCACCTATCCAAAAGAATGTCCTTGCTGCCGGTTACAAAGTCCCTCCGAGCTAAAGGAATTCGCTATAGGTGGCTATTCCCCTTCGGCCTAATGGTACTAAAGAACGGAGCCACGATCACCATGAGGCAAATCGAGGAAGGAAAAGCATTTTTTTTTAAACTTGGCTTAGCTTCAGCTCCCCCCAGGCCATCTCACCGTGCTCCAGATGACGATCTGGCTCCGGAGACAACGTGGCAGAGAGTGGGAGCTCCAGGGTGCGGAAAAAAGGATTACTGTGTTAATTGATGGCAATTAAGCCCAATTATGCACATAGAGGGGACTTACCCAGTTGCTGTAGTTGGAAGCAGTTTGAAGCTTCCCCTGTTTTCAGCTCACTCCACCTCTAGCGGCTGCAGAGAGAAGGACGACCATCTTGGATTCCGGCGGTGGAGAAGTCTGAGCGGACAGCGAGACCTTCTGCGGATGTCCCGGTGTTGAGTCCATCCCAGGAGGTCAGCATCAATCTAGCATCCATCCATGGCGGAAGGGTATCTTCGAGTGAGCGGCAGAGATCAACAACATGTTGGCAATAAAGTTCTTTTTGAAAAATAAGGGGGGAGAAAAGGGAAGAGGCAGGAAAGAGGACGGAAGAAAGGAGAAGCGGGATGGGATTTATGGGGAGGAGGGAGGATTGGGTGGCGGGACCTTTCCAGAGCAGTGGGAGGTTTGTACTACCCAGGATGTTGAGGTGGCCGGATTAACTGGGAGTAACGGGGCCCATGTGGGGGATAAAGTGCCAGGAGGTGAGGTGGAAGTCGGTTCCCCGATCACATACACCCCGTGGATAGCAATGACATAGGGGCCGAAGGGGCTGTTTGCCCCATGTTGTGGGGCTCATGACTGTGCGGGAGGGGTGTGGGCATCAGGGACCTGCGTAACGGGATATCGTGTCCTGGAGTTAGAGTAGCGTTGGGCCCTTCCCCCCCACCTTTCCTCTGGGCAGGTTTGAGAAGAGGCATGGGTAGTATCTAACAAGGGAGGGCCAAAGTAGGGATGCCCCTGTTGGAAAGAAATTGCTAACACAATACCCCTATCAGGTCCAGAAAGCACAGCTGGAATTCAGGAAGCTGAGTGCTGAGGGAGCGCATGAAGCAGCATGAAGCAGCCCACGTCGCGTCTTGGACGCTATAAAGATGGCGGCGACATTGGCCTCCGATGCCCCATACCGAGGGCCTGTAACTCGGGAAGCAGGGGGTCCCTGAGCCACAAATCAATGAGTTCAGCTCAGGGGACCCCCTGCTCCCACACAATATTATTAAAATAAATTAATGCTGCTTCATTACCATAGCGGATAGCCGCTAAGGCAATGAAGGGGTTAAGGCATAATAGCATGTTTATTGGGGACAATTGCCCCAATAAACATTGCAATAAACAACATACACCCCCTGTGCCCCCAACAACCCCTATACCCCCATTACATATTTTACATTTTTAGGACGGACAGCAATGATACTAGAGGCTGGCGGTGGCCCTCGGGTGTTCCCCGCAGGCCTGCAGTACCAATTCTGTGCCCCCCCAAAAAAATCCAACAACACAAATACTTTACAATAAATACACCCCCCCACAACACATACAGTACAGTACAGTAATGTGCAAAATTACTATTATCCACATATAATATGGATAATAGTGAATGTGCCCATTTTAAATACATAAAGAACAATAAATACATTAAATACATATTGCACTCACCCATGTCCGGCTGCCACGATGAAGGCCATCCTAAACTTCATCACTGTCCATGCCCCCTCCAATGCTGCAAAACATAAACAAGAATAAAAACAGCCAATGTAATGTCCCCTAACCCCTTAATCACCATAGCGGTTATGAACCGCTACAGTCATTAAGGGGTTAACCCACCCTCACTCACCACTCGGGAGGCCTAAATATCCTCCCCCACTACCCCCCCACCCCATGAGGCCTAACCACCCTTACACACTACCCAGCCGGGAGGCCTACCCACATACCCTTGGGACCAATACCCCCTTCCCCCACCCCCAATACCCACAATAAAAACCATACACAGCCCCACAATAAGCATCATTATATTTATTACATACATAAACCACCCCCTGTGCCCCCCCATAAATACATTATTTATTATTTTACATACAGGGTTAATACCCCAGGGCCACGGGAGTCCCCAATGGGCCTGACGGGTCACCTCACAGACATACAGTAGCCCAGCACCTGGTTTCAAACAGGGTCTGTAGGGCTATGGGTGGTCCCCGCCAGGCGCCATGGTCCACAAGGTGGTCTCCGCGGGTCACCGTGGGCCACAATGGTGTCCCCACGGGTAGGCCCGCGGCTGTCTGGTGGCCCCGGGTCAGACCCACGGGTATCAAGCAGGAATGTGATTGAAACCAGAAAGACACACATTCAAAGGAATGGTGTGGGAGAGGTGTACTGCACTGTAGATAAGATAAGAAGTTGAAATACTGCAGTGCAGTAAATTATCCTGTGTGTGCGGGGGCGAGCGAGGGGAGAGCGCTGTATATGCCGAAATGTGATACTGTTACAGCACACGCCTATGCGTTTCAACAATTTTCAAATGAGACATACAGCACTGCAAATGCATGTATAAATATGCAAATTTACAATTACTGCGCGCGCACATGCAGACTGTGTACTGACTTAGGTTGAACTGCTACAGTATTAGACTTCCTAGACAACAGCTCGCGAACGCTCCCCTGAGTTTTTAGACGGTATTGCAGTATTGCAGACAGCGATAATAAAATGCTAATATTACGAGCGCTAAAATACCGCAATACACTCCGGGCAAAAAAAAACGCATCTGCCCGCAGTTATCAAAGTTGCGCCGAATCGGCCGCATTAGGATAAAGGCGACCGCCACTGTATATAGCAAGATGCACTGTAGCCTGCATCAATTTGGTTGAAATTTCTGGCAGAGATAAATTAGGATGGCATAAAGGTACCCTCAAAGTTTAATTAGAATTGGTCACCGGATTTGTCCTGCGGAGAGAGAACACATGAACCAAATAACAGACAAACATACACACACCCATAGTGGCCACAAAATATAGTTGAAGTCTTCACTTCACTCACATAGTTCGCTCATCCAATAAAAGATTGAACCTTGAGCAGTTTCACCTTTTCTTTTGATTTTTATTCCCCTTTTTAAAACCCTTCTTTCATGGAGCATATGAAATATTTTATTCCTATGGGGAAGCAAAGAGCAGCACAGTGATAGGGTGAATTTTGATAATAGCAAACATAGTTATGTGTCTACCTCAAGTGGCAACCCAACATCAAGCCAAGGCATAGGGGAAGGCACAATGGTGGTGGTGCGGCTGTTTCTAGTTGTAACCAACTTAGTTCTATGTGGGACATGTTGGCATGCTATGGGTTGGTGTGTGTGATGTCACAAACAGAACAGGTGATGGGTACAAAGGTGATCTAATATGGTAGAGACATACATGAATAACACAACTTATTTTGCTCCAAACTTTGACCCTCTAATTTACAGTGAGAAATTAAATAAATGTGGCTTAAGCTGGCATGCATGGCATCAGAATGCCTCAGCTATCCACCGGCCAGTTTTCTACCTGGCCGAAGGCAATGTGGAAAGTCAAAATTAATTAACATATTATTTCCCAAGAATGTTATGCCAGTCTTCACGTCATAATCTTCTGAGGAGCCATGAGATTCAATTACAGAACATGGATTGCACAATTGTGTTTTTTCAATAAATTGGTTCCAAATGAAATGACAATTTATTGACGGGCAGCCTGCGTGATGAGCTGACTGAGCTGTCACCAGTGACATCCCACCCATGGCATATCACCACCACCATTTTATCTATTATTCACCACCACCACTATTTTACTTAACATTATATTTATTTTGACCCAGTGCTTGTCTTGTTGAGTATTGTATTGTATTGTATGTCTTTATTTATATAGCGCCATTAATGTACATAGCGCTTTACAGTAGTAATACATGTGGTAATCGAATAAATAACAGATAATATAAATAACAGATCATGGGAATAAGTGCTTTAGACAAACATAACATTAAGGAAGAGGAGTCCCTGCCCCGAGGAGCTTACAATCTAATTGGTAGGTAGGGAGAACGTACAGAGACAGTAGGAGGGAGTTCTGGTAAGTGTATCATGTGTTCAGAATGTGTTCATATGTATCATGTGTTCAGAATGTTCACAGTGCTATTCGTATGCTTCTTTAAGCAAGTGTGTCTTAAGGTGAGTCCTAAAGGTGGATAGAGAGGGTGCTAGTCGGGTACTGAGGGGAAGGGCATTCCAGAGGTGTGGGGCAGTCAGTGAAAAAGGTTTAAGGCGGGAGAGGGCTTTAGATAAAAAGGGGGTAGAAAGAAGACATCCTTGAGCAGAACGCAAAAGTCGGGGTGGTGCATAGCGAGAAATTAGGGCTGAGATGTAAGGAGGGGCAGAAGAGTGTAAAGCTTTAAAAGTGAGGAGAAGAATGGAGTGTGAGATGCGGGATTTGATTGGAAGCCAGGAGAGGGATTTCAGGAGGGGAGATGCTGAGACAGATCTAGGAAAGAGTAGAGTGATTTTGGCAGCAGCATTTAGGATAGATTGTAGGGGAGACAGGTGAGAGGCAGGAAGGCCGGACAGCAGGAGGATACAGTAATCAAGACGGGAGAGAATGAGGGCCTGAGTCAGAGTTTTAGCAGTCGAGCAACAGAGGAAAGGGTGTATCTTTGTTATATTGCGGAGGAAGAAGCGACAAGTTTTAGAAATGTTTTGAATGTGAGGGGCGAATGTGAGAGAGGAGTCGAGTGTGACCCCTAGGCAGCGTGCTTGGGCTACTGGGTGGATGATCGTAGTTCCAACAGTAATGTGGAAGGAGGTAGTAGGGCCAAGTTTGGGAGGAAGTATGAGGAGCTCTGTTTTAGCCATGTTGAGTTAAAGGTGACGGAGGGCCATCCAGGATGATATAGCAGAGAGACATTCATAAACTTTGGTCTGTATAGCAGGTGTAAGGTCAGGTGTTGAAAAGTATATTTGTGTGTCGTCAGCATAGAGGTGATATTTAAACCCAAAAGATGTTATTAGGTCACCTAGAGAGAGTGTGTACAGAGAAAAGAGAAGAGGTCCCAGGACAGAGCCCTGGGGTACCCCCACAGAGAGATCAATAGAGGAGGAGGAGGTGTTAGCAGAAGAGACACTGAAAGTACGATGGGAGAGGTAGGATGAGATCCAGGATAGAGCTTTGTTCCGAATACCAAGAGTATGGAGAATGTGAAGGAGAAGAGGGTGGTCCACGGTGTCAAATGCTGCAGAGAGGTCGAGTAATATGAGCAGAGTGTAATGACCTCTGTCTTTGGCAGCATTGAGGTCGTCAGTTATTTTAGTGAGGGCTGTTTCCGTGGAGTGAGCAGTGCGGAAGCCAGATTGTAGAGGGTCTAGGAGAGAATAGGTGTTGAGAAAATGGAGCAAGCGAGAGAATACAAGACGTTCAAGGAGTTTAGAGGCAAAAGGCAGGAGGGAGACAGGTCGATAGTTAGAAAGACAGGTAGGGTCAAGCTTGCTGTTTTTGAGTAATGGTATGACTGTTGCATGTTTGAAGGAGGATGGAAAGGTTCCAGAGCAGAGGGAGGAGTTAAAAATGTGTGTGAGCGTAGGGATTATAGTAGGAGCAAGAGGTTTTAGGAGATGGGAGGGAATGGGGTCAAGAGGGCAAGTGGTAGAGGGAGAAGTGGCGATCAACAGCGACACATCCTCCTCTGAGACAGTGGAAAAAGAGTCAAGGAAGGCAGGAGGAGAGTTAGGAAGAGGTATAGGATGGGAAGAAGAAACAGAGGGGATGTTCTGACGTATGGATCCCACCTTTTCCTTAAAATAGTCAGCAAAGTCCTGAGCGGAGATGGAGGAAGGAGAGGCAGCTGAGGGTGGTTTGAGTAGAGAGTCAAAGACAGAGAACAGTCGGCGTGGGTTAGACTTGTGCATGTTGATTAGTGCAGAAAAGTAGGCTTGTTTAGCTTGCGAGAGGGCAGAGTTGAAACAGGATAGCATAAATTTGTAGTGAAGGAAGTCTGCGAGAGTGTGAGACTTCCACCAGAGGCGTTCAGAGGAACGAGTGGAGGAACGCAGCATGCGTGTGTGGGAATTTAGCCAGGGTCTAGGGTTAGAAGGGCGAGTGCGGCAGAGAGAAAGTGGGGCATGTAGATCAAGAGAGGAGGACAAGACAGAGTTGTAGTTCCTGACCAGGTTGTCGGGGTCTGTAGCAGAGCTGAGAGAGGAGAGGGTGGAGCGTAAAGTGGACTCAAAGTCAGGTAAGTGAATAGAGCGCAGGTTTCTGCAGAACCGGGGGTTAGATGGAGGTGGAGAAGGGGAGAAGCGAGATAGAGAAAATGAGATGAGATGATGGTCAGAGAGAGGAAAAGGGGAAATGGAGAAATCGGAGAGAGAGAAGTTCTTAGTGAAAACCAGGTCTAAGTAGTGGCCATCCTTGTGGGTGCTGGCTGCAGTCCACTGTTGAAGGCCAAAAGAAGAGGTTAGAGAAAGAAAGCGGGAAGCCCAAGGGAGAGAGGGGTCATCAATGTGGCAATTGAAGTCACCAAGGAGAAGAACAGGGGAGTCTGAGGAGAGGAAGAAAGAGAGCCAGGATTCAAAATGAGAGAGAAAGGCAGAAGGGAGATGAGTAGAGGTAGGTGGGCGATAGATGACCGCCACATGAACAGGGAGTGGAGAGAAAATCTGGACAGTGTGAGCCTCAAAGGAGGGCAAAGCAAGAGAGGGAGGAATAGGAAGGGTTCGGTAACGACAGAGAGAGGAGAGCAGGAGCCCCACGCCTCCACCCCTGCCATCAGTGCGCGGAGTGTGGGAGAAGGAAAGGCCACCGTAGGAGAGGGCAGCTTCCAGAGCAGAGTCAGACTGAGTGAGCCAGGCCTCAGTTATAGCAAAGAGAAGCAGGGAGTGAGAGAGAAAGAAGTCATGCACAGAGAAGACCTTGTTAGAGAGGGAGCGAGCATTCCAAAGGGCACAGGAGAAAGGGAGAGAGGATGGCAGGGGATGGGTATGAGGTTGGAGGGGTTTACACCAGAAGGAGTAGAGGTTGCAGTTGGCAGGCGAGGACGAGCGCATGTAGGAGTAAGACAGGGATCAGGATTTGGAGAGATATCCCCAGAAGCAAGGAGGAGAAGCATGGATAGAAAGAGGATGTGTGAGGATGATTTGTAGGGGTGTTTTTTAGTGCAGGGGATATAGCTGTGTGGTGTCAGAGGACGCAGGTAAGAAAGGAGTTCATGTGAACAGAGAAGTGGTGAAGGAAGGAGAGATGGAGATATATGAATAGAGTTAGAGACATACTGAGGCTGGTAAAAAGAAGTGCATAATATGAGAAGAAGTAAAGTCACAGCAAATATTAATGGTAAAGGCAGCATCACAGCAGTAATGATGCAGTCTGGTATTGATGATATCCTCCTTTCCAGCGTAGTTCAAATGCAGGAATCAAGGCCAGATGGGGTGTCCACTTCTTCCTCACTTCTTTTGAACTTCCTTTTAAACTTCAGTTGTTCAGTAGTCATGCCACTTATAATGGGCCACTTCCTTTTAAACTTCAGTTGTTCAGTAGTCATGCCACTTATAATGGGCCACTTCCTTTTAAACTTCAGTTGTTCAGTAGTCATGCCACTTATAATGGGCCACTTGGATATGGGCTGCAGGCAGACTAGCTGTTCTGACTGGGTTTATATAGGCCTAAAAATTCACCTGACAGTGTGGTTCTGTCTGCTTAATTAGCACATCTGAGGCACATTCAAACACATGGTTTTCTACACAGGGTGTTCCCTGCCTAGGTGGCAACACTTAATTTGATTAGGGGTAGACAGAAAACAGCATTCAAATATTGTTTTTACCTAGCATTGGATCACTTGCATATACTATATAATACACACAGCAAAGGCTTCAATGATAATTTATAGATGGTTTTTACCTAGCATTGGATCACTTGCATATACTATATAATACACACAGCAAAGGCTTCAATGATGTTTTAGAGATGGTTTTTACCTAGCATTGGATCACTTGCATATACTATATAATACACACAGCAAAGGCTACAATGATGATTTAGAGATGTTTTTTACCTAGCATTGGATCACTTGCATATACTATATAATACACACAGCAAAGGCTTCAATGATGATTTAGAGATGTTTTTTATCTGAGGAGAGAAGAAGGATAAGATCCATTAGGGTAAGAGTTCCTTCCTTTTAAACTTCAGTTGTTCAGTAGTCATGCCACTTATAATGGGCCACTTGGATATGGGCTGCATAGTGTAAAGTCTTACTATTTAATCTGTAATGCAAGGATCGCAGGGACATAACTATATAAATATTTTTTTCTTCATATTTACCAATGTGAGAAACCCCAGTTACAGTATAAAACAATGTCTTTTGTGTGGCTCAGCTGCAGGTCCTAGTGAGAGAGAAATTCAGTGAGAAGTGAGAGTCTGACTGAGCCAAGCGAAACTACTGATGCTAACTAAATTGCCACCAGTATCATCATGCCTATGGCATATTACCACCACCTACTAGTTTATACCATCCTCATCCATCATCAACACATGTTTAGTCTTTTGATTACTTTCTATTAGGTTTTTGATTATATTAATACTTTATCACTTAGACTGAGGGCATTCATTTTACACACTAATCCTATATCATCACAGTATTGATTGGCACTGGCAGTTTTTTCACATTAGATAGCACTTTATTGAAGATTAGTGTGGCTCTTCTGGGCTCACTGCTGCAAACATTTAAGACAATGGATACATCATTCCATTTTTTTACCATTAGTCTTGAGTTTGAGTATTGGATTAGACATACTGTACTTGTAACACATTTACCAAAGGTTTTTTTTTCACATAATTTCTTCTTTTTTTTTGCTTCAACTTCTAAGAGTTCAATCAACAATACAGTATGTCAGCAATGTCAGCAGAGTGGGTGGATTTATACCTTAACAAGAGGCTGCATCAATATTGCATCTTCTATTTATAAGGTATTCAAAGCCATTTAAAGCAATTACTTACTGTATATAGTATCACTGAGACGACCAGAAATGTATAAGTGCGCTAAACCAGCTGCTGGGTAGCTCCGCTGTGGCAGAATACTGTTGAGCTCTACGGCTCACTGCGGATCAGATTTGGGTACAAAATCAGCAGCTCAGATGTTGACTAGTTCTCCCATCTCTACTCAGTTGTCTGTGTTCTGCAAAATTTCCTTCTGATCCTCTGTGCTTCTGACTGTATGGTCACATATGCTCCACGGCATTTCACAGCAGAAGCTTTACTTACAGTATGACATCCTGTTGTACTCTTAGGGGTAAATTCTGTACACTCCGAAACAGTAGATCGGGCCATTGTCAGACGAAAATCCCTATTTACAGTATGTCAATGGGGGTTTTCTCTCGAAAAAGGCATGAATTGCCATTTCGGGGTACATAGAATGTACTGCTTACTTTGACTCTGATTTGAGGCTTTTTGATTTTAACTCTGTTTATTATAACATATGTATATCCCCACGGCACAGGGGGTCTCTGGTGCTGAACCACATTACTTGCAGGTCCGGGGTCCCCCTGCTTCCCATGGTACAGGCCCCAGTATGAGGTGCTGGTATTTCCTGCAAGTTTAAATGTCTTGGCCACGTGACCTGTACATTTAAACTTGCAGGAGATACCGGCACCCGATACAGAGGCCTGTAGATCGAGCAGAAGGGGGTCCTCGGTCCTGAAAGTAATGTGATTCAGACCCGAAGACCCCATCTTCAATCCTAATGTATTTATTACATATTAAAATGACATTTTAAAATGTAAAAGCTAATGTGAGGGGAGACACAGAGAGAGGGACCGCTTCTCTCTGCTCTCTCTTAACAGCTCTTCTAGACTGGTTCGGTCCAGTAGGATTAACACAGCAGGAGTCCTATTCAGAAGCAGGGACCCCCCCCTGCATTAATCCTTATGGGAAAATAGTGTATTGAGTTTTTGGGCATGGGGAAGCTGCGATCGGGCTGCACTCAGGCTCCGTTCAGCTGCAGTTTCCTTGAGCCCAAAATGAACATACGGTAAGTGATACTCCATCTGTATGAACTGTGTGTCACAGGACGTGAGAGCAGGGAGGGGCCTCTTAGCAAAACAAACACAACTCTTAAAGGTACATGTATTTATGTATATCTGTATTTATATAGCGCCATGCATGTACATAGTGCTTCACAGCAGTAATACACATTGCATAATATTATAACATATCATGGGAATAAGCCCTTCAGACATAAATTTAACTATAGGAAAAGGAGTCCCTGCCACAAAGACCTTACAATCCATGTGGTCAGTGGGGGGGACTTATAGAGACAGTAGGAGTGTGTTCTGGTAAGTGTGTCTGCAATGGGCCAAGGTCAGTGCATCCAAGATGTATAGTATCTGCCAGTGGAGCTACCCATATGCTTCGTTAAAGAGATATGTTTTAAAAAAAGGTCCTAAAGGTGGAGAGGGAGGGTGCCAGTCAGATATTGAGGGGAAGGAATTTCCAGAGGTGCATAATCATGTACTACAGTGGTGCTGACATACTTACAGTATGCTGGGTGTGTGTAGTTCCCTCCAGATCCTTTAATCTTCTGAACTCCAGCTATTTTCTGCAACTTTAGGACTACTTAGAGCTTCACTTCTGACCCAGTGCCATTGACTGTTCTTTTAGGCTGTCTCCTGCCTCATATTAAAATGTAGCCACTCAAGCTACCGCAGTCTTATTTGCTGAATGCAATGATACTATTTTCAGAAATACATTGACAGTGCTCAATATTGATGTGTTTGCATATGAGAGCATCAGTTGACTCATGTTCTAATATGCTGCCAGATGGGCCGAGATTTTTGCAGAGATGCAGCAGCCCTAAGCTGTAGTAATCATTCATCAACTAGGAATCAGAGTTGTACTCATATATGGAACAAGGTAGACCATGGAGCGGAACTTTAATTCCCAGAACAGTAACCACAGCTCACATCTTGTAAGTGATTTCAGCCAGCGATAACATGATTACATTTACTGTACTTACCTGCTATTAATCAACTTTGACGCGGAACAAGAATCTCTTTCTGGATTCAGTTAAATTTAATGTATTGAGCAACACTACAGCTAATACGGAACTTGTCTCTGGAATACAATTATAGCTCTTGCAGGAGGTACATCAGAGGACTGGAGTTGTTGTTTCCATTTCTGTGATTTTAACATTATTAGCCTTTGTAGGTGACTTTTTAATCATAATATTAAGAGGGATCCCTCTATTACTGTTTGTATTGCACGCATTTGTTTATGTATTATTTGTATATGTTTGTTATATGTAGTTTCTGATCAGGGCCTGGATAGAGATTCTTAATATTTGTTTCTGTATTATGAGTTTTTGACCAATACAGTTGTAACAAAGGTTACTGCTCCCGCTGGCGGGGTATGGTTGGATATTCGGTGTTATCCCTGCCATTAAATCCTTTAGAAACTCTGTGATATTCTGCATTATAATGCTTGCTACATCTGAAAATATTTATTAATGTTCAAGTGCTATTCAGACCTTTTTAAATTTTCTTTCCTGCTTTTTACGTATAGTCAAAGCTATGCATCACTACGCAGTAGGTATAGCATCCATTACATACAGTAATATGAGCAGATTATTTGGGGGTTTTTTGTTGTTTTTTACATGTGACATATTTCCTGTGTTTTGTCCAATGTTCTTTCACTTGTTATGTTTGCTCTAAGTTGCTCTACAGACATAATATTTAGTCACAATTCACTAGATCCAGATGTGTTTTCACACTACAGGTGGACTAATATGAACACAATCAAAACATTTTTGCCAGCCTCTCTTTTAATATTTTCTTTTATTGGTTAGAAGTGTCATATCTTGCAGAGATTTGTAAGGCCAGTTTTAATGTAAGCAGAAATGCTGTTTTTTCCCCTCATATTAAAAAAAAATATCATAGACTCAAAATAATAATTAAAAAATGCATGTGGGGGACTTTTGGGCGTGGGAGTAAAAGTATTCAGAAATGCAAAGTAAAAGGCATTATATATCAGATTATACTTCAGATATCTACTGACATTAAATAAACAATCCACATGTGTTGATTAAAGTAAAGCATCATCTGCAGATGTCCATGTATTTTGACAAACAAATATTCTGAAGGAGCAAAGGTAAGCCTGATGAAGTTACATATTAATAAGTTCTTGGAGTATCTGTGTGTTGCTATATTTATATTGAATACAATTTTGATCCAAAAACCACAGGTGCATAATTAGATTTGTTTTTACTAGCACTAAGAATGCCACATCAAAGTGCATTATTTGTTTTTGAGTCCAACCAGTGCCCCACACCATGCTGTATTGAACACACATTGCAAATTCTGATTTCGGTATACATGAAGATGCAGTCACATTCATGCAGCATGAGTTTTAATAAATATTTTGAAGGACAAACAGTTATCAAGTGTTTTGGATAATGGCATATTTATTTTCTGATTGTGTCAATGTATATTCCAATTTTCACAACAATGTTGATGCATTTCCAGAGGTGAAACATTGTAGCAAGACAATAATACAGTATATACCAAAAGAGGAACCAATGTTATGGAGGATGATATATTGCAATCAGTATAAGGTGTTAAAGTAGGTAACACAAATAAAGCAGAAGTAACAGATATAAATGAGAAAGAACTCTCTTGGAATATAGACGAGTAATCAGAACCATTGGGAAGAGTCCAAGTTAATGTTAAAGAAAAAATGTAATCTTAGATTAAATAGCAATCACTTGCACAATGTGCTTATAGAGTAGAGGTTACCTGGGAAACATAATACTGCTGGATATACAATAGCAATTTATCACAAAAAAGATCATTACTGGCTTACAAAAAAGGTGCCTTTATGATGAATGGAATCTGCATAGTTACTAAAAAAAAATGTTACATGCAAATGCTAGGTGAGAAAAATTGAAACAATCAATAACTCTGATTAGGATTTCCTATTCTCTACTGTCATCTCATTCTGTAGATATCATCTCCCTGTGCTTCTCACCTCACATCCTATCCTCCACTCCAGAAATCCCTGTCCTACACTCTCTTCCTCGTCTCCCAACTACTACTACTCTGTGGTGACATGTCTCCTAATCCTGATCCTACCCATATACAAATCCTTTCATGTCTCCCACCCTACTCCAAAGTTTCCTTCTCACCACACACTGCCAATTACTCCAGCCTAATCCCCATTTCACCACTCCCTTCCCTGTGCCCTGTGGAATGCACGATCTGTCTGCATCAAACTGACTCCAATATATACAAAAAAGAGAAAAAAGCGCAAAAGCCCATAGAGTAGTATAGTCAGTATTTATGAAAATTAAAACACCGTTATAAACACTTACATACGTAAGTTGAAACAGGCACTTCGGTACTTAGAAAGACCGCCGGAACAGTAGTAGTCCACCTCTCTGATAGCTGGGTGCTTGGAGTCCTTAATTTGCTTCCTTCCACTCGATCAGCGGCGTGCATCTGCTTCCGCGTCACGTGGCTCGTGACGTCAGCGTCTGTGTCGTCGATCGGGGGTTTGGCTTGTGGAAGACACTAGCTCCCCTTCCAGACAAGACAGGCATGGGCTCTATCTGTTTACGCGAAATTCAAAGTATCCTTAGCGCAAACACAGACAACCTATAGCAGGAACAGCCCTACGCGTTTCAAGGACCTTGTCCTCTTCGTCAGGGGCGCTATTACTGCCTGGTTGCAATGATCCCCATATATATGGGTACTGATTAATTGCCTTTTAAACACAATCACAATAAATGGATTTCTCCCAATTATGTTGTTATTATTACACAATGGGAATTTCCCCTTCAATTTATATTACATACTTACCTTCTATTGTTATCAGCTATTTTTCTCTTTACTATCCAATATATACAGTAACTTTTTCATTTTGAACTCTCTCAGCCTTCTAGCCCTTACAGAAACCTGGTTTACCACCCTCAGACACAGCATTACCATATGGTGGTCTGTCCCTCAACCATACCTCCACATCAGGGAATAGAGAGGGTGGAGGAGTTGATGTACTACATTCCCCGTGCTGCATATTTCATGTCATCCCACTTTCCTTCCCTCTCCTTCTCATTTTTTGAAGTCCACACTGTCCATTTCTTTCCCCCCCCTCCTTTCCCTCCATGTCGCTGTTATCTATTCTCCCCCTGGACCAACATCTCAATTCCCCCCCCCCCTTTTTTTCTTCACTTCCACATTTTCCCAGTTGTTTTCTATTTTTTAGTGTGTTTTGTTCTATTGTGTTGGTGTCACTTTGCTCCTTGTATATCACTTGTGCATTTATTAAATATTCATTTGATTTGGCATTTCCCACTTGTTGCTACTTTTCCTATAGTCAGAGCGTGCTGGAACTATTAGCTTTGTTAACATCTCAATTTTGTGACAACCTACCACATGGCTCCCCCTCACGTCCTTTCTTCAGACACACTTACTGTCATACTGGAACACTTTAATATAATATACCTATTGATCATCCCAATGCCACTACAGCAGCCTATCTTATCTTTTGTACCACCTCCTATGCTCTCTCTCAGTTGACCACCTCTCCTACTTACTGCAATTGTCACTCCCCTAACCTGGTTTTCGCCCGCTTCTGCTCTGTGTCCAACTCATTTAACATGCCCTCTCTCTAATCATAACCTTCTAACCTTCAATCTCACTGTACCTTATGCACCCTCTACAACACTTCCACGTGCACATACAGAAATATGCATGCTTTACACCCGCTCAAATGTTAAACATTTCTACAACCGCTCCACTCTCTCATCTCTACCCCAAACTAGTAACCTCTCAATACAACTGTTCACTCTCATCAGCCTTAGACAAGAAGGCTCCTGCCACCCCACGACACCAACGACAATCTAACCAACAACCTTGGCACACATGCATCATTCCCTCCTGCAGTACTCCTTGTAGACCTGTAGGGGTGCATACAGGAGTCAAGTAAGCGACTGCTATACCAAGACAAATTTCCCTAGCCAATTCCAATCTGGCTTTCACCCCAAACACTACACGGTAACTACCCGGCTAAAAGTTTGCAAAGAGATCCAGTGTGGAATGGGGACAACTCACTGGTGCAATATTCCTAGATTTTGCAAAGGCTTTTGATACCGTTGATCATGTTATCTTGCTTAACAAACTCCAGGGCTCAGGAATAGCTTTAAACTGGTTTCATTCCTACCTATCAGGTAAATCCCAACATGTGTCTATCTCAGGCTTTAACTCCAACCCCTTGAATATCTGTCGTGTCATGTCCCGCAAGGCCCTGTTCTGGGGCCCATACTGTTCTCAGTGTTCATCAATGATCTTCCTACAGCTTGTAAGGGAGCTTCAATACACAATCTTATATGCACACAGCCCTAGCCTCTCCGACCTTGAACACATACTTCAATCTGACTTTTTGAGACTTGAAAATTGGATTTCCCAAAACAAACTGTTTTTAAACACTGACAAGACTGTAACAATGGTATTTGGGACCAAGGCTACATTTTTAAAGCTTCCAAAGACTGAGCTCCAGATCTGAACCAACACTAACACCACCCTAACTCCTTTTACTAATTTTAAATACTTGGGCATATGGTTTGACTCTCATTTAACATTTGGGATGCACATTGATACCCTGACATCCAAACCCTATGCCAAACTAGGTGTACTTTACAGGAACAAATCCTCCCTAAGGCTGCGGTCCCAGTACACCCTGTGCGCACGGCGCGGTGTGCACTGTGCGTGTAAGCACCGCCCCTCAATGGGGCTGGGCCCAGTACGCACCGTCACGCTGAAGTTGCAGCCGCGCCGTGCTGCAGGGTTTTTCCCAACTCAATCAAATTGAGTTTACTCCTAGTGACGGAGGCGTGGCCACGCCCCCCCCCCGGCGGTTCACCCAATGAGGGCGAACCAGCCGCATGACGTAATGGCCACGCCCCCGCAAATCCCCGACCACGCCCCCTCCCGTCGTAAGATTCTCCTCTCCTCACAGACTGCAGATCGCGGTTAGCGCTGTGCACGCGCCGCCCCCCCTCTGGGCGCACGTGTCACAGACATTACTGGGACCGCAGCCTAAGGCTGAGTCCCCACTGGCGCTGTACCGCGCTATGCACTTGGCACTTAGCGCACTTAACTTTGTGAATATGCATCCTCCCGTTCTCTCTCACGCTGTGCGCACACGCTCATGCGCGGGCACGCTCGCTCTCCCAAGCTTTGTGCTTGGGGAGACAAGAGAGCTATACTTTGGAGCTCAGAGCAGGGTCACATGTCCTTGCTCTGACCAATAGGAAGAGAGGGGACGTGTTCTAATGTCCTGTCACACACCAAACACAACATGGAATTTAGCAGAGGGGAAACGGAGGGAGAGGGGAGGGGGGGGGAAACAGAGTGAGAGGGGATGGGGGGGAAAGAGTGAGAGGGGAAGGGGAAATGGAGTGAGAGGGGAAGGGGGGAAACAGAGCGAGAGGGAGGAACAGAGCGAAGGGGGGGGCGGAGTTAGGGGGGAAACGGAGTGAGAGGGGAAGGGGGGTGGAAACAGAGTGAGAGGGGATGGGGGGGAAAGAGTGAGAGGGGAAGGGGAAACGGAGTGAGAGGGGAAGGGGGGAAACAGAGCGAGAGGGAGGAACAGAGCGAAAGGGGTGGGGAACGGAGTTAGGGGGGAAACGGAGTGAGAGGGGTGGAAATGGCGCGGGAGGGGGGAAACAAAGCGAGAGGGGGGAAACGGAGTGAGAGGGGTGGAAACGGAGCGAGAGGGGGGAAATGGAGCGAGAGGGGAAACGGAGCGAGGGGGGAAATGGAGTGGGGGGAAACGGAGGGGGAAACGGAGTGAGAAACGGGGGGACGGAGTGAGGGGGGAAACAGAGTGAGGGAGTGGGGAAAACAGAGGGGGGGAAACGGAGTGAGGGGATAAAAGGGGGAGGGGAAATGGAGTGAGGGGGAGAAATGGGGGGATCGGAGTGAGGGGGGAAACGTAGTGAGGTGGGGGAATGGAGTGAGGTGGGGGGGAAGGAGAGAAGAGGGGAGAGAGAGAGGGGAAGGGAGAGAGAGAGGAGGGAAAGGGGGGAGAAAAAGCAAGGGGGAGAGAAAGCAAGGGGAGAGAAATGAGAGAAGGGGGAGAGAGAAGGGAAGGGGAGAGAGAAGGGAGAGAGAGGGGAGGGAGGGAGGGAGGGAGCGAGGGGAGAGAGAGGGGAGGGAGAGAGTGGGGGTCGGGAGAAAGAGGGGGTCCGGGAGAGAGCGCAGGGGGGGGCAGGAGAGAGAGCAGGGAGAGAGAGGGGAGAGTTGGAAGAGAGAGGGTGGTCGGGAGAGAGAGGAGGGAAGGGAGGAGAGGGGGTTCAGGAGAGAGTGCAGGGGGTGGGAGAGAGAGTGCAGGGGGGTCAGGAGAGCAGGGGGGCGGGAGAGAGAGCAGGGGGAGAGAGAGCAATGGGGGGAGAAAGAGCAATGGGGGGAGAGAGAGGAGGGAAGGAGGGGAGAGAGAGCAATGGGGGGAGAGAGAGAAATGGGGGGAAAGAGAGCAATGGGGGGGAGAGAGAGCAATGGGGGGGAGAGAGGAGGGAAGGGGTGGGAGAGAGAGCAATTGGGGGGAGATAGAGCAATGGGGGGGAGAGAGCAATGGGGGAGAGAGAGCAATGAGGGGGAGAGAGAAGAAGGAAGGGGTGGGAGAGAGAGCAATGGGGGGAGAGAGAGAAATGGGGGGAGAGAGCGCAATGGGGGGGTGAGAGAGCAATGGGGGGGAGAGAAAGGAGGAAAGGCATGAGAGAGGAGGGAAGGGGGAGAGAGAGGAGGGAAGGGGGAGAGAGAGGAGGGAAGGGGGTATAGAGAAAATGGAGACAGACACAGAGAGACACACACACACAGACACACACACACAAAGAGACACACAGAGAGAGAGAAACACACACACAGTCAGACAGACATACACACGCAGACAGACAAACACAGACAGAAACAGAGACACACACACACAGACACAGAGAGACACACACACACACACAGAGACATTTTCCTCCCACACGGCTTGAGATGGTTTCAGATTCTTTCTGAATACCGTGATAACAGAAATGACAAACCATTCGGCGGGAACATGCCAAACCTTGCAAGATAGCAACAAACTCATCAAAGCTACTAGAATTAGGCCCAACATATTGGGTATCCGTATGTACTCACATCTACATGGAAAAAATCAAGCCTTCAGCCCATCCTTATTTTTATCCTAAGTGAGGTAGTGAAACTAGTAAAAGTATTTAGTGTTATAAAAGTGCACGAAGGCTTGGCATTGTTTAGTAAATCTTGACCGCAGTCCCAGCAGCATTTGAGCAGATGCTTTTAAGATGTAGTCACCATGGTGTCTTTACTTCTCTTTCAACATCTACAGTACATTTTGCTGTCTCACTTTTTGAATCTCTTTCTTTCTCTCCATGGCCCCTAATCAATATTCTGTGAAGGTGTCTTTATTGTGCTGAAGGATCATTCAGTTCCATACAAATGAATAGAAATCGTTTGAATGGACGTAGATTGTTTTCCATACGAGGGAAGAGAGCATCACATATATTCCATGTAAGGAGCTCTTCCCCTCTTGTCTTTCTTTCACTCTGTTTCCTATACTGATCATTCAATGGAAATAGTTCTTCACTTAATTTGAGCCTATTGACAAATATTTCATGCTGTTTCTCAAAAACATAATTGACTTCAGTATCGAATACTTTTTTTAATAATTTCGCTAATCTGCAATAAATTTAATATTTTTTTTCTAATTTATGTGGTTGTGTATAAAATGAACATTACTGCCCACATTTCCACAAACTGAGTAATATAAGTCAGCATTCTATAGGCGAGGGATTTTAATCATCTGACTGTTGAAATACTTACTAAATAGTGATTCAATGCATGAATATTTAATGTCACCTGGAGCCGAATCTAACAATTTTACTGTACTGTGCATCCCTGTCCAGTACTTTTATTATCATGCCATAAAATAGAAAACAAAGCTTAAATCCAAAATGCATGAGGTTTGGGTAGCAAAATTACTGTCTAGAAAGGGAAAATAAGATATTTGTATTACATTATTTTCTGCAGTGGAGAATGAGTCTCCCAAAAGGCCTTCTACATTTAAAATTAAGTCAATGCAATTAAACAATAAACAAGAGTTATTTTCCCATTAGGATTTCCATTTTAATAGTATTAGTTTGCTAGCTGTCTTTTCTGAAACTATATTTTACAACTAATTACAATGTAAGTGTAATACTCTGTAGTATTCACTTGTACATAAAAATTGCAATATAATTTTATTGAACTTAAAAAATGTCCCAATCTTCCTGAATTTCTCTTCATAACTACAGATGTAGCCAACATTATTTCCCTTGTTAATGCACCAGGAAAATGCGGCTTTCTGCTTTCTCGCAGACGTACATTAATGCTGTCTATAGTTGGAAAATGTAATATTATTGCAATACCTGCTTTATCCGTTAGATGTCCCATACTGTCATACTACTGTATGCAGTTCTGCAAGACCCATAATATGTGTACGTTAGTTCAGCACATATGCTGCTATAGCATAACTCTCTTTGCAGCAGAGTAACAAGGGCAGGGCAAACTTGCCCCAAGTGCAATAAAATCAGGGGCGCAAAACCAGTTAGCAACAATAGTAAAAAAGTAAGTAAAACAATTGTAAATAGCGCAGTGCGTGATTACCTAGTGTAGCCCTGGCCACCAGCAGCTCCCGGAGACCCCCCTCCTTTGGAGCAGCACAGTCACAGGTACTGCCGGAGCCAGCGCCGGACCCGATGGCTGCTTCCAAGGGTGGGGGCCGGAGCAGGGAGTAGCGCGTTGCCTCCGCGATGCGGCCGGTTGCCGGGGACGCGATCAGGCCGTTGCTAAGGCCGCGGTCGCGTCGCGAGGGTCCCGGCGGCTCGGGAAGCAGGGCGTCGCCATTATTAGTGCTGTTGCGCATGCGCAGGGGCTAGGAGCGCTGGGAGGCCCATTGATAGGTCGCGCATGCGCAGTGAAGGGTAGTCAGCCCCCAGGGTGCATAGGGGCAGAGCCACCTGACCCCAGGGAGCCAATAGGGCTGGAGGATGACACTGCAGGAGCAAAGGGATACATTTCGCATGCTGAGCCCACGCTAGTTAGTTGGAGCTGGGGAGCTGAAGGGGAAGGAAGGGTGCAGGGAGCGAGTGAAGCTCCTGCACCGCGTAAAGTCCCCCATATCCCAGGTAGGCCCCAACTCACTCTCAGGATAGTGGGTAATTGCAAGGGACGGCCCTAGGTTAGGGACGCTGCCCTTAAGTTAGTGAGGTGCCTTATTGTCCGGTCACAGCGGTCAGTGCTGTGAGGGCGGACAAGAGGGCCTAGTGTTAAGTTGCCGTGCGTTGGGGCCAGGGTTAGGATAAGCTACCCCGTAGGCCCTAGGAGTTTCCCCCTAAGCCATCAAGGTTGCTGTGCTGTAGGGACGGCCAATAGTGCAGCGAGTGTCACATTAGTTTATGAGTCAGTTAGGGACTCAGCGGACGCTACGCCTCCGTGCAGCGGCGTGGGCGCAGTTCGTTGTTGCGGCTGCAGAGGCCATTCCGGTGGGATCTCTCCGGACGGTGGATCCTGGATGTCGTGACGGAACTCGACGGATCCTTTGCGAAGCCCGTTGGAGATCCAAACACGGGAGCACTCGGGCAGGTACTTTAAATCCACAAGTGCACCAACAGGCCTAGTAGTTTCCATAGTGACTGCGCAGTCACCCATATCCTATCTCTTTACAAGAGTGCGGGACATTGGGTGGGGATCATATGGACACGGGGTGGGATCACCCGGTGTTGAGGGAAGCGTCCTGCGAGGCGCATTAACAAGTGTCTCCTCCAGAGAGGAACACCTGTTATGCTACATGGTTATATGGTTCATGTGACCTTAAGAAAACAGTATTGGTTATCATACTTAAGGCGTGTGAGTATTTGTATGTGTCCTGCGAGGAACAATTCCTGCTCTGCTAGGAACCATTGCAGGTGGAGGCGCTGCACAGAGTATCGTGTTACTCTTAATATAATTGCCCCAGGTTCCCCGTGGCGGAAGCTCAGCCCTCCTGTGAGCCAAGCAGGTAAAGCACTACACCTGGTAACACCGTATGTTCTCCGCACCCACACTATATCTGCGATTGGGGGGGGGAAGACCCGTTACACTAGTTTAGTTTTTTTTCCGACAAATGCGCAACATATGCACTACAGTACTGTATGTGCAAATACACACTCACCCTATGATAGCGCGTGCGACACCTGCTGATGTGGGTGATATTATGTGCAGTGTCAGTGTATCAATGCGTTTTGTGAATTGGTGGCAGTATGCCGTGATATTCTTCACGCCCCTGTGGAATTTGCTGGAGATGTAACGTTACTATGATGTCATTACATTAGGTCATAGAGGAGCCGTATGAACTGAGTTGTAAGTGTTTCTAAGTCGTCATTACGTCACGTCATGGCATTTAACTTGTTATCACTCTGCCCAAGTATCCGCAGACATGATTACTTTTTTCGGCACAATCCAAAGGTTTTTTTTTTTGTATTTTTTTTAAAGTGCTACCGCTAGTTGGGAGATTTGAACAAATTGTGTAGATATTACTTTGAAACGACATTGTGATACTCCGTGGTCATCAAAATATATGAATATAAAAATCTATGCATGATCAGCTAACAACAATAAAATGAGCCCTACAAAAAATTTCCCAACTCATCTTAGATCCTGAAACTATTTCTGCTGCTCAGGGTTTTGTTAAACATAGAGAAGATACATGTATTTGTCATTTATGCGTTTGGAATAAAATTCTCCAGCACGCACAATTTATTAATTTAGCTCTTCTACAGAAAAGTTTGACCGTTGGTCAAGCTGTTAAATTAATAGCAGGCTTGACAAATACGGTTTAGGAAATGAGAAATTGCACGATTAAGGATATATTAGAAAGAGATGCTCCAGAACTAGCCAGTAAAGTAGATATTTTATCTGACTTGCAAAGTAAAAGCAGAAGGAAAGCTAAAAGGTTCGATGCAGACGAATCAAATGACGAAAACGGTAACAGAACCCCAAATCAAGCTTCCATAATGGAGATAAACAAGGTATTTGATACCCTGATTTAGATTGGAGATACCGTGCATTAAATGAGATTGCAGAGGATTAATCATTTTTAACTGGATTGGCTATCCAAGAAATGGAAGTGTCTGAATTTAAAATATGTGCTATTGATTTAGCAATTAAATATGAAAATGATCTCAATAGTAATGAACTCTGTAGTGAAATCGAAAGCTTTAAAAATATATCTCCATCAATTAAAAAAAAAAAAAAAACATATCAACAGCCTCACCTTTTAACATCTTACAACTACTATAGGATTATACACATATAGGGGGCTATGCACTAAGCTCAATGGTTTTGCGTTCTGATTTTGCAAAAAAACAGGTTCGTTAAAAAGTGAAGCCGGGGACGCGATTCACTAAGGCCTTGAGCCCATTTTTTAACGTACCTACTCAAAATAGCTCAGAACAGCAACAGCGTACGGGTTGCTTTTTTTCCCTCTGCTAGGGTTCTTAACCTTTATGTACGCTAGCTGATAGAAAAAAAAGCCGCATGTAACATTTGCATGGAGATTTGCCATCTCCATGCAAGGCTGTTACAGGCGATCGTACACTAAATAAATACATTTTAATAATAGTGTACATGAGCAGGGGGTCTCAGGACCTGAACCGCATTGGTTTCTGGTCCGAGGACCCCTTACTTCAGGAGATATAGGCCCCTTTATGGGGTGCCGGTATCCCCTGCACTTTTTAGCTCCCGCGTCACGTGACTGGTACATTTAAATTCTGCAGGGGATACCGGCACCCCATAAAGGGGCCTGTATCTCCTGAAGTAGGGGGTCCCCGAGGCTGAAACCAATGCGGTTCAGCTCAGGAGATCCCCTGCACATCTACACTAGTATTAAAACACACATAACAATAAACAATAATTCATTACCGTAGCGGATAGCCGCTATGGTAATGAAGCTGCTTTAATGTATTTTTAATAATAGTGTGCAGGAGCAGGGGTCCCCTGAGCTGAACCGCATTGATTTCTGCTCAGGGACACCCTGCTTCCCGAGTTACAGGCCCCGGTATGGGGCATCGGGTGCCAGTGTCGCCGCCATCTTTATAGCATCCAAGACGCGACATGGGCTCTATAAAGATGGCGTCCACACTGGCACTGATGCCCCAAATCGGGGCCTGTAACTCGGGAAGCACACTATTATTAAAATTTACATTAATGAAACTTCATTACCTTAGCGGATAGCCACTAAGGCAATGAAGGGTTTAAGGCACATTAGCATGTTTATTGGGGACAATTGCCCGTTTATTGGGGACAATTGCCCCCAATAAACAACACACATCTCCCCCGCCCCCTAACACATAAAGTACTGTAATGGGCAAAATTACTATTATCCACATATGGATAATAATGCATTTGCCCATTTTATATACATATAAATTACAATAAATACAGTCAATATATATGACACTTACCTTTTACAGGCACCCACGATGAAGGCCGTCTTCATCCTTATCTTCATCCTGCCCATGCCCCTCCGGTGCTGCAAAACATGCACAACAATCACAATAGCCAATGTAATGTCCCCTAACCACTTAATCACCATAGCGGTTATTAACCGCTACAGTCATTAAGGGGTTAACCCACCCTCACCCACCACTCGGGAGGCCTACATACCCTCCCCCACTAACCCCCCACCCAGTGAGGCCTAACCACCCTCACCTACTACCCAGCCGGGAGGCCTACCCACATACCCTTGGGGCCAATACCCCCTCCCCCCACCCCCAGTACCCACAATAAAAACAATACACAGCCCCACAATAAACATAATTCTATTTATTAAATACATAACCCACCCCCTGTGCCCCCCCCCCCATAAATACATGATTTATTCTTTTACATACAGGGTTTATACCCCAGGCCCACGTGAGTCCCCGGTGGGCCTGATGGGTCACCTCACAGACCTACAGGTTACCAGCAACTTGTTTCATACAGGGTCTGGAGGCCTGTTGGTGGGTCCCGCCAGGCGCCATGGCCCACCAGGTGGTCTCCGCGAGTCACCGTGGGCCACAATTGGGTCCCCACAGTAGGCCCACGGATGTCTGGGGGCCCCGGGTCAGACCCAATCAGGACCGTGGGAAACATTTGACCAAAATGTGATGTCATAGGCCTATAAAAGCCTATGTCGCCTCATTTTGAAGTCAGTCGCCGGGGAGGGAACACATCCCCTCCTAAGAAGAGAAGAAGGGCGTGGCGGAAGAAGACGGAAGAAGACGGAAGAAGACGGAAGAAGACGGAAGAAGACGGTGAAGACCCCAAAGAAGAAAAGAAGACCCCAAGACAGACGGGAAGGATTACAAATAGAGGAAAGAAGACACAGACGTGGATTGCAAGGGTTTATTATTTTATGGTTACCTGTGGATTGGTTCCAGTGCTTCCGGGTCGCCTGGATTTCGGTGAGTGGGCATCTAGTGGTGAGTAAACAAAAGAAAAGTTTATTATTTTTACTTTAACAGGTTTTTTGGATTTTTGATTCAAGTCTTTTATTTTTTCAGTCCCATTTAATGCGCGTGAATGTATCTATGTATATAATACATTCACGGACACTGAGTGGGTGTATTGTATGTGAATTTTGTATGTAAATGCATTGTATTTTATGCTCTATTATTGCCCCTGTATTTGATGTATATCTATCTATATGGATAGACATACAGGGATAATAATTGATTGTTTTGCTAATGTTTATGTTCTTTTCATGTATGGCTAATGTATTTATCAGCTTTATTTTGTCATTGTTGTGAATAATGTAATTTGTATTTAGTTACAGGTTATTTGTAATGGCTTATTTCTGGTAGTTAGATTAGAATGATGGTGGTTACTTTAAATTAGAATTCTTTTGGCAATGGTTTTGCTTTAGGAATTGAATAGGGAATTGTACAATTGATTTGTATTGTATTGTAATTGTTTTAGGAAATGCATTAATTGATTGATGGTAATTATATTGATGTTGCTTAGTTTCTATTTGATTTTCATGATGGCATTGGTGGCTAGGGGACATTGTTCATAGTGTATTTTATTGTTACATATATTTTGCATAGTGTTACATGATGCACAGATTAATTGCATCATGTACACACTCAATGCAATTGTGTGACATTTCATATACATTTGTGTAGTGCTGGTTTGTTTGTTTATATTTACAATCGATGCTGGATTTATTGTATCTGGTGATTTTAAGATTAAGAATTCATCTTTTGATTTATGCATGTTTTATGTGTTTCATAATGGGCAAATAATATATTATCCATATCTGGATAATAGTTATTTTGCACATTATTGTATTGCATGTGTTGGGGGGGGGGAGGTGCATGTATGTATTGAATGTATAGGTCCGGTTTATTTTTTTTTACATACAGGGTTTGTTCCTTTGGTCCGCGAGAGACCTCTGGAGACCACCTGAGGTATTATCGGGCTTCTCACGGGTACCAGGCTGCGTGGTCACGGGGGACACCTGCAGGGAAGAACCGGTGGCCACACATCTGTTAGGGGCACTGCGGACCCGTAGGGACCACCCGTGGGTCACCAGAACCTGTGGGTCTGACCTGGGGCCCCCAGACATCCGTGGGCCTACCATGGGGACCCAATTTTGGCCCACGGTGACCCGCAGAGACCACCTGGTGGGCTATGGCACCTGGCGGGACCCACCAACAGGCCTCCAGACCCTGTATGAAACAAGTTGCTGGTAACCTGTAGGTCTCTGAGGTGACCCGTCAGGCCCACAGGGGACTCATGTGGGCCTTGTGTATGAACCCTATATATTGTGTATTGTTTTTATTGTGGGTACTGGGGGTGGGGGGAGGGGGTATTGGCCCCAAGGGTATGTGGGTAGGCCTCCCGGCTGGGTAGTGGGTGAGGGTGGTTAGGCCTCACGGGGTGGGGGGTTAGTAGGGGAGGGTATGTAGGCCTCCCGAGTGGTGGGTGAGGGTGGGTTAACCCCTTAATGACTGTAGCAGTTAATAACCGCTATGGTGATTAAGGGGTTAGGGGACATTACATTGGCTATTGTGATTGTTGTGCATGTTTTGCAGCACCGGAGGGGCATGGGCAGGATGAAGATGAGGATGAAGACAGCCTTCATCGTGGGTGCCTGTAAAAAGTAAGTGTAATATTTATTTACTGTATTTATTGTAATTTATATGTATTTAAAATGGGCAAATGCATTATTATCCAATGTGGGTAATAGTAATTTTGCCCATTACTGTATAGTATGTGTTAAGGGGGTGTATTTAGTTATAAATATTGTTTATTATTTTTGGAGGTGCAATATTGGTACCGCAGGCCCGCGGGTACCCCGGGACTCCCTCAGGGACCCCGGGACGGCCGCGGGGACCCCCGGACTCCCGCAGGGACCCCCGCACTCCCGCGGGGACCCCTGCTTGGTGAGCCGGGGACCCCTGCGGGGTCAGCCGGGGACACCTGCGCGACCACCAGGCTCCCGCGGTGTCAGCCGGGGACACCCACCGGCCTGTTGTATGGGTTTTGCGATGGAAAAATGAAAAGCAATAATTTTTTCTAAGTCCAGCTTTTTTTGCGTCTACTCTGACCAGACATGTTCTGATCAACGCAACTTTCGTGTACGCTAAGGTTGCATTGCTTAGTTCATCCCGCTTAAGGGCAGAATTTTACGCAAACAGGGTTACGAACTAGCAAAGTTGGACTTAGAAAAAATTCCGGAAAAAAGTCAGTTTTAGAGCGCAAAGCGCCTGTTTGCGTTGCTCAGTGCATCGGGTTGAGCGTAACATCACGTTCTAAGAGCACTTTGCACTCTAAAAGTGACTTACCGGAGCTTAGTGCATGACTCCCATAGAGTCCTATCCTCATATGACAATAGCTTCGAACATATTTCTTACTTTACCAGTGACAAAGGAGAGTAACGAAAGAAGCTTTAGTAAGTTAAAGCTTATTAAAAACGACTTATGATCTAGTATGGGGCAGCAGAGGTTATCAGGCTTAGCAGTTCTATCCATTAAACAGGAAATATCTGATAGCATAGAATTTCATGATATAATTAATGTTGTAGTAAGAATTACTATTTTTGTTTATATTTTTTTGTTTTATTTTTATTTTGCGAATGTAATATTTGTTTGAATGTTATGTACTGTTGCTAGTTGATATTGTTCCTAGTTTCTAATAAATTATAGTTTAATCCATAAATACTTTCTACATTTATTCACCTTAGAACAAAAATTATACTTTAAAATATGGGGGGGCATAATTATTATTTGCCCCGGGCTCAAAAGTACCTCGACATTTCCAGAGTTGCATTACCGACTCAGTGATTAGATCAAGAAGACTCTTTCCTTATTTGAGACTCTGAAACATTGCCATAATTTTTAGGAGTGCCACCAGCAGTGACGTTATAACCTGGCGCCCCAGCACGAGTCGATGAAATGAGGGAGCGAGTTTAAATTTCCGGTGTGTGATCACACTATTGCAGTGTCTTAGGCTACGCTTATAGTGCCGGCGACGTCAGGCTGCGGTTGCTGGAAAAATCAAATTGAGATGACTTCCAGTGATTGCTCTGTCGCCGTCGCGTCGCGTTTACTATTAGCGCACACGTCGGCGGCAATGCATTTGTTTTGACGTGACATCGAGTCACTGTCGCCGTCACGGCACTATAAGCGCAGCCTTAATAAACTGAAAGTGTAGAGACCGCACTACAAGCTGCTGCATCATTCTTTGGTTGCTGTTCATTGATCCAGTGTACGGGGACTGTACCTCTGATAGTTAGGAACCATATGGTCATGTACTGCTTTGCAGGGGTCATCCCATGATTTCTTGAAGAGGCGTGACACGGTCCTTTATGATAAGCCTGATTTAATATATTTTATTCTACGTGCAATACTTACCTTTATTTAGTAAACATAATTGTCGATATACTTCACGTGAGAGTTGTGCTCTGTTCCTTTTTGTTTTTAGCTTAGATTTGTTATGCGAGCCATCTATTTGGATAGGAACAGACTCCTACACTATGTCATTTTCTACTTAGGAAAGAACTACCTTTTCTCACTTTGTTTCATATTTGTCATCACTATTGCTGGATACATTCATTGATTGAACATACAGTACAGTATCATTGTTCTGTTTTATATATAAGTAAATCTAATAGATCATGCTACGTCTACTGTACACATATACCTTAGCCTAATTTAATTTTGAGTGATCTTATGATTTTTGATTTGCACTTCTGACTATTCACATATAGTCCAAAAATGTATAATACTTAGATTGTGCTGCAATTTTTTATTTTTCACATTTAATTCAAATCCTTGCTGCCTCAGAAACAGAAACAGAAGCAGATCCAGCATATAAGGTTGAAGCTTGCTCAGCCGTCTTAACAGTTGAACTGTTTAGCTGATATGGCTGAGTTATTCAGTTTGTAATGTGTATTTATTTGAAATAGCAACATGCTCATGTGCGTTAGGTTATGTAATGCACATGCATAGCGTAAAAACAAAAAAGTGTCCAAACGCATCAGTATGTGTATATAAGTAATTGTGTATAACTATAAAAGTGAATAAACCACACAGTGAAAAATATAAGGTTGACAAATCAATAGGGGTGTGTATTAAAACCGTGTATGAGTGATGAAATCTAAACACCACAAACTACAAGAGAAAACTTCCCTTGGAACTGTAAGGTCTGCTGCTGACTTGAAAAAACTGGTTAACACCAGCTAAACAGGAATACAAAAGGGAAGAAAGTGCGAAACCCTCATAGTGTAGTATTAAAAAATGAATTTATATATAAAAGGTAATGTATTGTGGCAGGATGGCCGTGGTAAGTGAGGAGACAACACGACTTTTCTGGCGAAATAGTGCTGGTGGATTTATTTGTCCAAAAATGGTAACTAAAACAATGGGTACTCTGTCCCTTTAAATGAAAAAAATGTAAACAAAAACCTAACCCCGGTTGGGGCACTGACTAAACAAAAGTGCAGGCTATCTACCTGGCTGGCTAGCTAACCTAGTCCAGCCCAACAATGTTCAACACTATTGGCTCCTTACCTGGGAGCTTTATTCCCCCTTGGGACAGGATCAATCTGAGCAGCTTGTGTCTGTCTGTCAACACCTCTGTCTTCTCTCTGTGCCTGAGAGAGACTGCCGCCCCAGAGGCATTTCCTCTTCCTGTTTTAAAGCAGATGAACTAGCTTAATTTGAATCACCTGTGGACTGCTTAACAAGCTGGGTTAACCCCTCGTCTACTGGAAAGCATGCATACTGCCATCTCCTACTAACATATACAGAGTCAATGACCCTGTCACAGCATGCACGTACAGAAAGAATGATTAAAATTAGCATGTACTGTAGTGCCGAATGTATAAAAACCAGTGAAGATCAGATGCTCCCACAACTGTTGCATGGATTCCCCAACATCTGGGTGCTCAGCTGCTTCGATATCACAAGATGATTAACCTCCGCGCGATGACTTGGGTAGATAGTGGCTCACCCCGGATCACTCTTCAGCCTCCTCCGCATGTCCACAGAGGGGAGGGAGACAGGGGCACCGGCTCTTTAGTGTGATTCACACTGGTCGTCTCGATCTTCGGCAGCTGAACACTGTTCCTCCGACTGTTCCTCCGTCACAGGCAGGGGAGGGGGAGCTCGCTCACACAGATTAGCTCTGACAGTTGAGTGACAGAAAAAAACCGGCGCCTAATGAACAAATAAAATCCAAATGGAAAAGAGACCAGACCACTTAGAAAAAAGTCCAGTCCTGTTGGTAACAGAGAGCCTCAAAGCATCTTGTTTGTAGTCTCATACATATGGGAAACAAGACATAAAGACGATCATAGTGTTAAACTGTATACACTAGAATATTAGAATTAATTGGTACAATATAAACCTATAAAAAAATGTTAACTGCTGATAAGACAAACAATGACCAAATGAACAAAAACAAATAAAGCAGACTGCTTAAACTAACTAAAACAACACAACACCTGATGTTGAAACAATAATCAACCTGATTTAATAAAATACACTTGTAATAGTAACAGGATAGGTGACTCGGGTGCGTGGGCTCCAGGGGGGGGGGTAAAATTGAAATCCTACTTACAAGAGCCCAAAGACAAAACAGCATTGGAGGACCAGCATCCACAGATAAAGGGTCCAGCTTGGGAACAAGTGCTGCTCCAGACGGTGGCTGGAAAAGCTCCTGCATGCACCGCCAGTTCAATCGATCCGTAAGGGCTAACACTGCCTGTGCTGGTTTCCCCTCCTGTGATCCGTAGCCACGTGGGACCGCTCTGTGTTCCGACAGCAGCCTCAGAGGGGGTGTGCGCGCATACGCGGAAGTGTAGCTCACGCTGATACACTCCGATATTAGCAGTCCTCTTGTGACCGGATAAGGGATATTAGACCTCCAAATGGTGGATCCAAATGGTGGATCCTAAGTCACCAGACACCACCCTACATGTTTCATGAGAGTAAACTCACTTCCCTGAGGAAGCCTGGAGAGGGACATTACCCCCTGTCATGGACACGCCCCCTCCCTCCCCCCCACCCCGCGCTAAAAAAAGTCAGCTGATGTCCGCAAATCACGGTGCAGTGACTTGCACGCGCCGCCGGGAAGCACGTGGGACCGCTCTGTGTTCCGACAGCAGCCTCAGAGGGGGTGTGCGCGCATACGCGGAAGTGTAGCTCACGCTGATACACTCCGATATTAGCAGTCCTCTTGTGACCGGATAAGGGATATTAGACCTTCAAATGTCACCAGACACCACCCTACGCGTTTCATGAGAGTAAACTCACTTCCCTGAGGAAGCCTGGATTGGGAAGCCTGGAGAGGAAGCCTGTCATGGCCGCACCCCTCCCCCCTCCCCCCGCGCTAAAAAAGTCAGCTGCAGTCTGGGAAGCAGGGCTGGCTGAGAGGTAGATCACAGGTGCAGAGGTGTCAGGTTTCAGTCTGGAATTTTCCTTGAGAGAGTTAGCAGAGCAGCAGCAGTCCCATTGGAGAAGCATGGGTATTGCAGGCTAGAACATGACATTAGGTCTATGTTGAAAATTGATTTAATTTGATATTTGGTCAACAGAAATTGACAAGTCTTCAGTGATATCCAATTATATCTATAAGCCATTTCCAATTTAAATGTATATGAAAACATATTCAGTCAACAGTATTTCCTTACATTTTTTAATAGAAATTGTCTATCCCGTTGTACTTCATTAACATATTTAACATTATGTATTATAATTATGGGTCCCCTTTTTCTGCCTTCTTGATCATGATGTACTTATTGAAATTACATTTTTCTTTATCTTCACTTTCTTTATTATTAAGATTGTTCTTAATTTTTATGTCTGTGTTTCCTAATTGATGAAATCTCTTTTTCTACGATTTTACAAAATGTTTCTTAAGTTTCAATTCCAAAAGAATTGCTATCAGTGAGAGCTTCATTTTCATTACCATTCGTGTCAAAATTACAATAATTTACGACTCCTATTTCTATAAAACTTAAAATGGTCAACCTGTATATTTAAAAGTCATTGTTCATTGCGGATATTATAGCCCATCTTTTTTTTTAGCAAATCCATTTGTTCTTGTGATTTCCTCTCTGGCTTTCTAAAATGATTTATTTTTCATTCTTCCCCATGGTGTAAATTTATTTCTTCCGAGTGCTTTCTCTTTGCAGTTAATTTCCCTAAAATAACTTGACAATTGGAAGTTGGAGAAACAGGAGCCGCATGCAGAGATGAAGATGACATAATTGAATCTGAGGACAATGAGCTATCACAAGTTTCTTTAAGATTAATTTTGGATTGCTAAATTCTTCTCTATCTGTATAATATACTTGTTTGTTATAAACATTAAAAAAAATCTGTTTAGACCAATTCGGAACTCACGTTTTTAATATAGTCTCTTATATCTCTCTCCATTATGCAAATGAACACTCACTGTGTCACTTTTGGCTTCTAATCCATTTGAACAACATTGATAAGTGACACATTGGGAGTGCTCATTTTCATGTCATTAACCAGAATCCCTGGCTGCAGTGAAAGTATTGTACCATCTGCTGAGTGACTATGGGGAAAGGCAGGTTTGAGGACCTGCCTAAGACGTGTGAAGGCGCTCACACGTGATATTTTTATTTGTTCTATGTTTGTAACGCTCGGCCTGCCCACAAGCCAGACGAGACCCCGGAACTGAGGTGGAAAGGGCAAAACCACACACCTAGCAGCAAACGGGGGCACGGCCGGAGTGTGGTAGTAGCGTAGGTGGTCCGGGTAACAAGAATGTAAATGATACCGTACTTGACAGCTCCGACGGGTTAAGTTCGTATGCCAAGGGTCGTGGATTGGAGAGGGCAGCATAATCGATTGTCCGTAAGCCTGGATCATGGAGTGGAGAGAGCAGCATAGTAGTTTGTCTGTGTGCCGTGTCCAAGGGTTGTAGAGGTCTGCAGCGTAGAAGTCCAAAGCAAGGTCCAAAGGGTTCCAGAGAGCAGCGTAGCAGATTTCAAGCAAGGGTCAAATCCAGGGAGGTCAGCAAGGATTCCAGGGACAGGAGCAGCACTGAAAAGACAAGAGAGGCAACAGCAGACAGCACCAAGGTACAGAAGCTATTCAGAGCAAAGAGGAAATGGAGAAGAGGGATTATATAGGGGGCTGGGACCAATCAGAGAAAGGGGAGTGACAGAGGAGCGGCCTGAAGAGGAACCTAATTGGAGAGCAGAGTGAGGAAGTTTGAAACCAATGGGAGTGAGGGGAGGAACGGAGGGATGGACAAGGGAAGGGACAGAAAGGGAAGGAGGACCTGAGAGGCAAGGCAGATGGGGAGGGGGCGTGCCGGGCATGTGCGTGACATCCGAGGAGGCAGAGCATGGGAAAGGTGCACCGGAGGATCCAGGAGCAGAGAGAAGAAGGGGAGGAGCAGAGGGACGGACAGAGGAAGGGTCAGGTAAGGAGGGAGAAGCGGGAAGGCAGAGCTGACGGGACCCGAGCGGCGACACGCAAGGAGCGTGTGCCGCGCCAGCGGAGGCGGAGTCAGGTGCCTGGCGCCAACCAATGGCAGCTTGGGTGCGCGCACGCCCGTAGGGCTGACGCACGTGGGCAGGAGGTGCAGGGAAAGCAGCCAGGAGCGGGGAATGCCGCCGGGGAGCTCGAATGGCCTGAGAAAAAGGTAAGGATGCGCTGGACGAGGGTATACCCGCAGCGCGGATCCTTACAATGTTGTACGGAGGAGGATTTTTGACAACCAAAGGTACTAAGCATGTGGAAAGACACATGGGGAGATGCTGCAGCAAACCCAAGCTGAAAAACATACTGTAGGTATCCGGTTAGAATTAATTAGTACACACAATTTGAATTGAAAGTATAATTTTATGATTGAGCTAATCCACTGTAGTACTTTTATATTTTTCAAATGTAATGCAATGTTTAATTTGTCATTTAGTGCTGCACTTCTTAATAATGAACTCTTAGTGAAATACATTAAATGTAATTAAATGAGCCGTATAATGAACATCAGCTTTTAATAATGACTTTAATCAGAAACCTTGTAGATATTAAAAGTTCTAGAAATTCCAGGTTAGAAGTTGAGAGCTTACCAATGCCAACTCTGACAATTACCATCTGTACAATTAAACATCATGATAAGAAGACATACATTAGACTTATAGAAGCACCTACTGTTAATATGCTGCTATAAATGAAACGATTTGTACAATACCCTCCCCCTTTTTTTTTTTTTACTAAAAGAGGTTAATGCAATTTTAAAATGTAATAACTTTACATGATAAAAGTGTTTAAACATATTTATTGAACACATTTACTGTACAAATCTATGCTTTTCACAACATTAATACATAGGAAAGTTGAGCTGCAGTCTCATGTAGTCAGAAACCTTTTTTAAGAATCCGTAACAGATTGCTGAATCCATGGATTGAATTCTACAAATTTGGCCATGGGTTGTATCCACTGGCGGTTCTTGATGATCCACGCAAATTAAAACCGACCAAATCCGTTTGCAGATTTCACACCTCTAAACGGATTTTGGGTTGAAAATGCGAGAAAATCAGGAAAGCGTATTTGGGCGGATACGCCCATCTCTAGCAATAAGTCTGTGTGTGTGTTCTAGTTATGTGATTGTTCACTGATTGGTACTTTTCTCACACTGTATGATTTATATTTACATTTCATTGTTTTATTACTTTTGAAGTGAAACTTCTTTGCTGGCACCTCCAGATTTTTGATAAGTAATTTTTCCTGTGTTGTCACGAAAATCCATGATGGAAGTGACGTCACTCTACTAATGGACACGCACCGCGCATGCGCATACCTCAAAGCGCATACCTCACACTTCCAGCCTGCATGGAGGTTGTGGTCAGTGCATGCGCCAAAGAGGAGCCTGCAGGCCCCACCACACATGCGCAGTACCGCCCTTGTCCACCTCCACATTTGCAGTAACAAGTATCACGCACTGCGCATGACCACAAGTACACTTGCGCCCCCCTCTTCAAGTCTGCATGCTCACTAACGGCCATCAGCTACTGCCGCAGGCCTCTGCGCATGCGCACCATGGGCCACAGGATTCTTCGCATGCGCACCACAGGCCCAGCAGACCTCTGCGCATGTGCACCACCGGCCACGGGCTTCTGCGCATGCGTGCCACAGGCACCACGGGCTACGCACACCATGGGCCCTGCATACCTCTGTGCATGTGCACCAGCACCCACGGGCCTCTGTGCAGGTGCATCATGGGCCTCTGAGCATGCACACCATTCAAGAGAGGCCGGACCGAGGGGGAGGAGAGGAGCCGGGGAGGGAGAAAAAGGAGACCCTGCAACAAGGCTGTGGCGGAAGAAGTGAGTGACCGAGCCACGTACCCCGTGATCCCGGGGGTGAAACAGTCACACACACAGTCACAGACACACACACAAAGTGACACACAGAGTGTCACACACACACAGTCACACACAGAGTGACACACAGAGTGACACACACACATACACACAGTGACACACATAGAGTGACACACACAGAGTGAAACACACACACGCAGAGTCACACACAGAGTCATGCACAGACAAACACGAGGAATTCACAGTTACTATAAGTAGTCACTTTATCTGCATATAGCATTTAACAAAATATATGTGATAAATCTGTGAAAAAGTGCAGTTAGTAATAGGCATCAAAATAGAAATAGTGTAAAACAAAATACCAGCACAAAACTCACATAGTAAAAATATTAAATAAAGTGTAATAAAAATTATTATTATTCGATTGAGTAAAAAAGCACATCAATTGTGCCACATAGGCATACAGTACTAGGCAGTCAACACTTTGAAAAGAAGATTGCGCCGATAGGGAAAGCACCAGCTCTCGGCTAGGTGGTACACACAGCTCTCGTTCAGCTCACAGGGAAGTAAATTCAGCCTCAGACAGCCTGTCGGACTTGACTCGGCTCCAGTTGGGGAATGTAACAGCTCACGTTCAGCTCACAGTAAGGTAAGTTCAACCTCAGATAGCCCGTCTGACTTGACTCGGCTAGGGAATGCACCCGCTCCCGGTTCTCAGCGACAGCTCCCACGTGACACCCATCATAGAGGTGGAAGATGACCCGATCACCTGATTTAAGCTGCAGCTGTGTCTGTTTTGCACTCCTCTACCTCGTCTTCTAAGGGATTTAAAATGGACTTGTGATAGCCTCATAGGCACAAGATAGCTAAGTATAGATAAAACCATAAGATTAGCACACAACCTATTTCCTATCCAATGCGTTTTGTATCAAAGATACTTCATCAGGGTAAGATTAACAAAATAAATGTGTGCTATTTAAACCCTATATGGTCAAAATCTGGGCATGAAAAATTAAGTTGATTATTACAAACAGTACCCTATTGCTGCATTAACTAGGGTAATTAAAATCAGCTGATGACAGGTTGGATCCACATGATCCTGACTCTTCCAAAAAAGACACCCTAACACATAGTTATACAATTCCTTAAAATTCTATTTGCCTCATAATTTGAAAATCTATCAAATGTTAATAATGGTGTACTTAGAACCTGGAATGACAAGAAACAGTATGAAAGCGACAAAAAGCAATGTTAACCCATTGATATATGCAAGAAAATTCAAACCAATTGAGCCTTAAAGGTACATAAGGTAGAAGGAAAAATCCAATAACTCCCTGTTATGTCCAAAGTGTGGCCTGCTACATATGTTGCCCTTCAATCAGCAACTATTTCTCCTACTACGGGATATCTGGTAACATTGTATGGGCTTTATGTCCTATTGGCATCTATCTGCCAAGTATTGTATGCCTTTGTGGCACAATTTATGTGCTGTTTTTACTCAATCGAATATAAATAATTTTTATTCCACTTTATTTTATATTTTTACTACAGTATGTGAGTTTTGCGCTGGTATTTTCTTTTACACTATACAATAAATATTGAAGTGCAAATAGCTACACAGGGGCGTGTGCCGAGCACGCGCGTTCTAAGTCAAACTTCTCTGCATTTTGTCACTGAAATTGTGTTTTGATTCTTAATTAAAAACAGCACCATCACAAATGCAATTTCTGTGACAAAACACAAAGAAGTTTCACCTAAAATGCACGTGCTCAGCACACACAGAATTAATTTTTTTTATGAATCATACAGTATTATCTATACGAAGGTTAATAATTTTCCTGGCATCCCAGTGATGTTTTTTGGCTATGCTTCATTACTAGATAGCCTTGTTGATTAAAGGATAGACCATATTGGAATATACTGTATGGACCCGAATATAGTACTACTGCTGCGGCCAAGTTTATTCGAGCATTTGCCCGTTCTTGGCCGCAGCAGTAGCCTGGCGCGCGCCCGAGAGTGACGGGCGCGCGCCGAAGCAGCGGAAGAGCGCCCTCCGATCGGGGCGCTCTCCCTACCGCTGCCGGGTCCGCCGGGTCCCCCGGAACCCCCTGCCGCTGTCCCGCGATCGCGGGACACCAGGGCTCCCTCGGGGAGCCCCTGGACGCGCGTGCAGGGGGCGCACGCTCCCGAAGACGCGTGACCGCGCGTCTATGACGCGCGGCATGCCGAGGGGCGGCCACTAGCAAGCCGGGAAATCTCCCGGCTTGCGGTACCGGCCACACTTTAATAAAGTGTGTCGGTAGTGTATGTTTTTTTTTCTAAAAATGTCCTTCCGAAAACTGTACTCATATTATATGTACAGCTTAACACCTTTTATTTTTCATGTAGAACACCTTCAAAACTTTAGGGTCGTGTTATGTGCGAGGCCGTACTATATTCGGGCCAATACGGTCCAGGTGCACCGACGAGTATTCTAAAACTTGCTTTAAACTTGCCTAGGAAAATCTGGGGCTATCACCAACAAGATCTGGGTACATGCTGCAAACATTTCAGTGACATTTCTGCAGAGACTAATGGCCCATCGGATTAACACAGCAGGGTTTGAATGGGACTGCCAGGGACCCCTGCGGTTAATCCGATGGGCCATTAGTCTGTCAGCAGAAATGTCACTGAAATGTTGCAGCATGTACCCAGCATGTACCTGGGTCTTGTTGGTGATTGCCCCAGATTTGTTTTACAATACTCATCGGCACTACAGTACAGTATGTTGTAAAATTATTGACATGCCTTTCTTTTTTGGAGTTGAAGCACCAGCAAAACTCTTTGGATTACAATAACCTTTCATGAGAAGCGCCTGGGGAACCTTTTCTCTCTTCAGGAAGCAGGGGATCTCCTTGTGACCTTGGCCAAATCATTTTATCTTTCTGTGCCTCGGGCACCAAAAAAGAGGTTGTAATCTCTATGGGGCAGGGACTCAAGCCTGCAAAAATGCTATGTACAGTGCTGCATGCAATCTCAACGCTATACAAGAAAAAAAACATTATTATTTTACTTGCATTTATGGCAGCTCTTTCTGATTGATAATCAAAGGTGGTGAGTTCAGTGGTGCCATATCTTGATTGATATACAGTACATTATCCTGCAAAGCAAGTGCTGGGTAAGTGACTATTGCCAAAAAGCCGCAATTTAAAACCTCACATACTGTAGCACTACAGAAAGAGTTCCCCTGACTAGCATTTCCACTGAATAGAATATGAAAAGGATTTTAACTGTGAAAAAAAATTGTGTAAAACAAATTAATCTTAAAAAAAAAGAAAGGCACAGCAAGCAAATATGCAAATATGTTTGTGAACTCTATCTTGTATTCTCTCTCTTGGCTGTAAATCAAATGTGCATATCTTTCTGGTAAAAAAAAAAATAACAACAGGGATATAAACTATATTTATGTGGCTCACTCGTTATGTGCTTTTAGTGGATCTTAGTCCCTTCCAGCTGTCTCTTTGCTGATATATTACAGTAACAAATTGTCAAACCAATGGCATCTTGATTACAAGTTGCTCCTATACTTCATCAGTAAGACAGCAATATAATGCACTGCAGTAATATATCATTGTAGAAATTGACAGGAAAAAACAGGAAATCTTAAACAATAGAAAGCATTGTTTGTCAAGTTAATTTGGAAAGAATTTATTTTCAAATATGCCCCTTACACAAAGTTAAATAAAATAATAAATGTCGTCTTCCGTTCATGAAGTGCTGGCGAAACTAGCAATAGCTGAGCCAAGACCAATATATCTGCCAAAACAATTTCCACCTAATCATTCATATCTTTAAGCCTTGGACATTGGACTCCCCATAACAGATCCTGAGTATGAGCTGGTGTGATTGTGGTGTGTTGCATTCCTGCACAAGGGGGATTAATGTTCAGTATGAGGCCAGACCATAGCAAGACTGAATAGAAGTACTGTATATCTCCAGAGAAACAACCCATATCTCTCAACTGTCCTCCTTAGACCCATACAGAGATGGGCACATTTTCCACCTAAATCTGATGCACATTGGCCAGCTCCTTAGGGATAGGGGGAGGATTTAATGGATTTTGGAGAATAAAAATACATACCCACCACTTATTAACTGCAGTTCCCTTGTATAATTCTTTGTGGAATTAGTTACTAATGAATTGGAACAACTGAGACCACAAATACAATCTTAAAAAGGAGGTGTGTGCCAAGAACAGGCGTTATATGTGAAACTTCTGTGTGCTTTGACACTCTCAAAAGTGTTTCATGCCATAAATATCATAAACATGAAAGTACAATATGATTGATAAAATAAAGTGAAGCTTGATTGTGAAGGTACATGTTCGGCAAATACCCCTTATACTTATGTATGTGTGTGTGTATGTGTGTATATAGGTGAAGAAAAAAGAAAAAAAACGGAGCACTGCGCGCTATTACAGTGAGGAAGGTGTGTGTGTGTGTGTGTGTGATTTTTATATTAGGTCGAGCACCACAATATAAATATAGGTAGTTTTATATTAGGTCGACCGGCAGGCGTGCGTGCGTGCGTGTGTGTATATATATATTTATTAAGGTTATGGTGGGGTAAAAAAAGTGACAAAAACCCTCCACAGTATAGCATAAAGCAACTATAAATATTCCTGTATATTCATTTGCATGTCTTAGACTGCTGTGTGCTGGGCGATAATGGTTAAAGACAGGGTTGCAGACCTGTCTAAGACATACAAATGAATATACAGGAATATTTACAGTTGCTATATGCTATACTGTGGAGGGTTTTTGTCACTTTTTTTTACCCACCATAACCTTAATAAATGTGGTGATTACCTACTCTTTAATCTCAAATGAGAACATGTCAGCAACCAACCTCACACTGATGATACCCATTAAGGTTGAAACATGTCTGTGAGTGGGTTAACTGACTTTGCATCTCAAGTCCTTGCTTAAAAGCTGTGTTTAAAGCAGCATATATTGGCTAAGGATTGTTCATGTAATGTGAGCTTGAGATAAAAGGTGGCACTGTGTGCTCATTTGCATGTCATTTCCCAGAATCCCTTGCTGCAGTGGAAGTGCTGTGTGCTGGGCAATAATGGCGAAAGACAGGGTTGCAGACCTGTCTAAGACATGCAAATGAATATACAGGAATATTTACAGTTGAGATATATATATATATATATATATATATATATATATATGTGTGTGTGTGTATATATATATATATATATATATAAATATATATATATATATATATATATATATATATATATATATACACAGTATATATGTGTGTGTGTGTATATGTGTGTGTATATAGAAATACTCCCCCTCTATCTCTCACAACCCCATCTCTCCCCCCCACCTCTCCCTCATCCACACACATAATACTCAACCCTCCAAATCACACACATAATATCCCCCTGCACATCACACACATCCCCCTCTCCCCCCTGTACCTCACATCATCTTATCCCCCCTGCACCTCACATCACCCTCTCCCCCTGCACCTCACATCACCCCCCCAGCACCTCATATCACCTCTCCCCCTTGCACCTCACATCATCCTCTCCCCCCTGCACCACACATCGCCCTCTCCACCCCCGAACCTCACATCACCCTCTCCCCCTGCACCTCACATCATCATCTCCCACCCCTGCACCTCACATCATCCTCTCCCCCTGCATCTCACATCACCATCCCCCCCCCTGCACATCACATCACCTCTCCCCCTTGCACCTCACATCATCCTCTCCCCCCTGAACCACACATCACCCTCTCCCCCCTGCTCCTCACATCATCCTCTCCCACCCATGCACCTCACATCATCCTCTCCCACCCCTGCACCTCACATCACCCTGCACCTCACATCACCCTCTCCCCCCTGCACCTCACATCACCCTCTCCCCCACTGCACATCATAGCACCCTCTCCCTCTGCACCTCACATCACCCTCTCCCCCACTGCACATCACATCACCCTCTCTATCTGCACCTCACATCACCCTCTCCCCCACTGCACATCACATCACCCTCTCCCTCTGCACCTCACACTATCCTCTTCCCCCCCGCAACCTCACATCACCCTCTCCCCCTGCATCTCACATCACCTTCTCCCCCACTTCACCTCCCATCACCCTCTCCCCTGTATCTCACATCATCCTCTCTCCCCAGCACTTCACATCACCCTCCCAAGTAGAACAGAATAGACAAAAAACACAGCGCACAACGCTCATAGTGCATTAAAAATTATAATATAAACCCAATAATAAGGTGAGTATTAAGCGTACATTGTAACAGATAAAAACAACAAGGGAAGATGAAGAGACTTTGACGGTTTCGAAACGCGCTGGAAAGAAAACTTTGATGACTTGTTGAACGCTGGACTCTGTATTACCCCTGTGCGGGCTCCCTCAGTGCCTGAAAGACTACGACGCGCTGTCGCCTCCGAGTGACGTCACGAACCCGGAAGCGCCGGACCGGTGAGCTGAACAGCGTGTGCTGTGCTGTGAGGGAGTTTTGCCTGACTGGAGGACACTTTCTACCCTGCGAATCTGGCTGGACTGCATGCGATCTTGCCTGTGAATACCCAGGACACAGTCTACCATCTAGTGACAGTGACGGTAGAAGCTGTGTGTACTTACACCGAAGAAATCATCACTGCTATCCTGATTTGGTGCATGGGTAACACTAACCCTTGACGTGCATGTTTTTATCTGTTACAATGTATGCTTAATACTCACCTTATTATTGGGTTTATATTATAATTTTTAATGCACTATGAGCGTTGTGCGCTGTGTTTTTTGTCTATTCTGTTCTACTTAGGGGGTACCTGAGCCATCCCTGGTGCCATAGCTGCAGACGCTCCATTTCGATTGTACAAGGTCACGGCATATATTTATCACTAATCACTTTATCACGTCTATATTGTTTGTAGTTGCGCATCTATTCCTCACTTCTGTTCACATCACCCTCCCCCCTGCATCTCACATCACCTTCCCCGCTGCACCTCACATCACCCTCTCCCCCCCCTGCACATAGCGCATGGACGTGTACCCTGCCTTCAAGCCTCCGAACGTTCGTGGAGGGGGCGAGGCCTACACAGGAGGCTGCCTGCAACAGCAGTGAAGAGAAAGGTCTGCTGTAGGGGGGGGAAGCTAGGGCCCGGTACCCATGCATGGAGCTGCCGGCACCGGGGCAGTTGGAGCCCGGCCAGAGCTCAGGTAAATGCCAGCACCGGCCGTCTGTCCAGCCAGGCCCCCCCGCAACCTTGGGGTCTGGGATAATTGTCACGGCTCCCCTCTCCCATCAGCAGCCCTGATAACAGAACACTGGTCAGCAGCACAGAAAGTCATCTCCCTGACACCGTGACCTCCACAGTGATTACTCCAGGGACCACCATGGTAGCACAGGTAGTTGACACAGTGAGTTGCGGCCCCTATGCTTGTAGCTGTGGGCCAGTGCTGTACCACATAGTCCGGCTGCAGGGCCTACAAAGTACTGCACCGACACACTTTATTCGAGCAAATACCCGGTATGTACCTGGCAGATACCTGGAATGCGCCACTCCTAACCTCTGACAAGCCCCGTTGCATTTGCCTTCCCAGCCTGGGTTCATGCCTGGCTGATGGGCGGCTGATCTGTTAAATGATAATGATTAGGATTTAATAGGCTGCAATGCTTCGCGTGTCTACCAGATGGCATAAATTCATGAATTGTAATGCAGTTTATATATATATACTGTGCAGTATTGCAGCCAGCGGGAATAAAATGCTTCAATCCCTGCTTGGAAAATAACTCAATGCACTCGGGCAGAAAACAGTCACAAACCTCAATACACCCGGGTATACCCGAATTCGTGGGACTAGCCAAGCTCGAATAAAGTGTGTCGCCAGTGTAAGTGTGAGTGGAGACCTAGGGCCAGGACCTTGGCCCTGTTTCCATCTCAAACCCCAGCCAGAAGAACCCATGGATCTGGTCACAGACAGAAACACTGTGCTCCCTGGGAGGCAGTCAGTCGCAGCGGTACTGTGCTGCGGAGGGTCAGGGCCTAATTGTGCAGTCCCAGTACAGGAGCGCACATTCCAGCTGCAGGGACTGTGTGTGTGTGTTTTCCTAGGGCCGAGAAATACCAGCAATGCTTCTGCAGTCAGTCACTTCCGTTATTTTTTTCGTGACAATTTTCAGGTTTTTTTCCGTATGAGATTTTTTTGGATGGCACTGCCACGAAAGAAGTTTCACTTCAAAAACAATCTAAGTAAAAAGGAACATAAAACTTTGAAATAACTTTGTGAGTTGATTGAGGTCACCATTAACCATCCGATAAAGAAGGGAACATAGTAAGATTATAAACAGACAACTATGTGAAAGAAAATATGAGACTCCTAAAATGATAAAGTCCAATCAAAGGACCCAACCCCACTTTTTCTTAAGGAACTCCAAGAGATCCTTAAAGCAGGTCTTTCTAAAAAGTGAATTGACCAAAGGGAATTTTTGAGTATATGAGTTAAATATCCCACAATTGTGAAACAAATATATAAATTGACCAGGTTTCTCCATGTAGGGAGCTTGCTGCTGGAGAAAAGTTTGGCCATACATATGTGAAAAACAGAAAGTGAATCCCTGCTCTTCTCCCATTGAGCTAACAATATACTGTATGGTGAAAAGGTGAGAAAGTTTCTACTTGAAATGAAACGCATAGGGTTTAGGTGTTTGGCTTAACCTGCTGCATATCAGACTGCATCGATACACTAATGCTATAGAGTTTGTGGCCTAGCAGTACAGATTGTACTACCAGCTGTGGTACTAATACAGCTGACGGATTCCCCGTATTCTCGTATTCCCCTGACGTCATCGCAGCATGAAAAGGAGGCAAAGAACCGCGAGAGATGGCACTCAGGAACTGGTCAGTAGTTCTGGGATATACAAGCATTGAGGCAGAGACACGGTTATTCACCATCTTTGCCGTGCGGGGAATGATATCCAAAATGCTGATTTTGTCTGCTACATTATAAGTAGCTGTCAATCTTTGCGCTTATAAATCCAGTATATCAGTATTTCACTATATTGGTTCTTTCTCATTATTCCATAGGATTTCATGGTTATGGGAGATTTATCCAATTATCACCACCACAGATTTATTGTTATGTTCATACAGTCTATAGATTCACACCTATTCTATATTAGTATCTAAATTGTGCGTGTCTAATTTCACTTGTATCTAGATTTTGTTTTGTTTTTGTGTGAGACCCGAGACATTGTGGCAGCACATTTAGACACATTTATATCCATATTACTGAGATTCTTTTGTTTTGCACATCCTATCCCCTTTCACTCTATTTATCTATCTATCTATATAAAAAATATTTATATATATATAGCAAAAAAGAAAAAAAAACAGCACTCCAATTTGGAATAGTGATAATCAATGTAAATATATGAAAATAAATAGAAATATATAAAATATGATAATATATATATAAATAATTATATAGATGATATGGATAATAACTGAACGCAAATAAAAAACAAATCAATTATTAATAATGCATGTACTAATGGAGAAATGCAGCTCTAAAATAAGGGTAACCTAACCCATAAAGACATAAAAACAAACAAGAAAGATCCAATAGTATAATGTAATATAAAATAAACAATTTTATTAAAATAGACAAATAGTGCCCCTAAATTGATAAACAGTGAGACAGATGTAATAACATATAAATGTATATCTGAAACAGTAATGTTTAAAAAAAACAAATAGGAGACCCATCCCTAAGCTGCAATAATTCAATAGCAACCACACAATTGTGGAAAGATACTTTGTATCAAGGGAGAGTGTTCATATAGTAAATGTATCAGTGGTAGTCCAAGTACAACAAGAAAACCGGAGACGATGAAGTTGGATCCAGTGTTATGTAAGGAGGCTAGGATTTTATCTATCCCCCACTCATAGACATAGATAGTAACCGCAAGATCCGTCACCTAAGCCTCCTTCCTGGAGACTGCAAGTAATGCCAATCCAGATGTTGTTAGCGTAATTACTTCAGAACGAACTCCCCGTTGGCAAGAAGGAAGGGATGGGGGAAAGGTGGAGGGGATCTAGCCGCACAGCTGATTCCTGGTTTGTCAGCATACTTTAACTACGCATGGACACCACACACCCTCTTGATGAGATCGCTGGATACCTTAGCCTCCATCCAAACAACAAATGGTCACCTCACTTTGACTCCGTCTGCTCGCGGATGAAACACCACACTCTGATCACTAAGCAAGTTCTCCTGTCTCTCACAGCTTGTAGCATGGAAGTCCTTAGTGCAGCTGTTGGGTATTTAAAATAAAGACATTGACCCTACATGTTTCGTCAGAAGGGGTACTGACTTCATCAGGGGTTTGACACAAAATAGGTTACCAGGCAGATTAGACTAACCACTCCTTAAGACTTAAACCAATCATCTAACAGATCATTAAAACCTTTAAACAGTTCTCTATAGAAACCAGGCCCTTCTTGTTACCAGGAATGTGGGCGTGTCTTCAGGCACAGTCGTAAATCTACTGTGAACAAAACACATTCAAACCATACACCCACTCTTACACATTGTAAGGAATTGGGGAACACGTCCCTTGCGGTGTGTTCCCTCCTTACATCCTGCTGCACAGCATCCCGTTGCATGTGATCCGAGAGCGCGTCCCCCGAAGCGTGCTTCCTCCTTGCCTCCTGCTGTACAGCCTCCCGCGCACCTTACAGAGTGCACGCACCCACGCAGGGCTTTCAAAGTTCTTATGGAGCTTGGCTCTGCCCCTCCACTTGTGCCACACGGCACGCACACGTGACGGTGTGCACCGCTCCCCAGCTGCGCGTAAACTCTAATATCGCCCACACCTGTCTCCTGCTTCTCACAGCCTATCCCTGCCTCTGCAGAGGCCACTCCTCCGCTCCACCCCCTGCTCTCATTGGACTTCTGTTTCCATATATGCTCAGCTCTGTCACTTCCTCTTTGGCTGGGCATAGTTTTTGGTAGCCTTGTGTTCCCACGTCTCTGTCTCTGCCTTGTGCCCTCTGCATTACTTACCTTGTTGCTGCTTTCCTCCCTGTGTACTGACCCGGCTAGACTTTGGACCCTGCTCTGGATTACCGACCCCGACTTGCCTCAGACCATCCGACTTTCTCCATTCCTGACCATGGCAAAGGGACTATCTACTGCTCTACTGGCTCCCTACGACTTTAGACTACTGCACTTCTGACTCTGACTACCCTCCTGGCACCTACCCATGACCTTGGCATGTACCACTACTAACCCACTCCCTCCAATCCAAACCCAATGATCTTGACTATCCACCCTCCAGGCGTGCCTCCACTGCTGTGGGTGCGCAGTTCGATACTTTCCCACCTCAGTACCGGGGTCCCTCCTTGGTCGTGGTGAGCGCAAGCGTTACAGTATGCTCAGCCCAACAAATGTGGACCCCACTGAGGTGGGCCAAGCAAGCCCTCTAGACTGTCTCTATCGGTTAGAAGCGCAGGTTAACTCTCTAAACCAGGATTTTGCAAACTTTTCTCTGCAGCAGCAAAATAGACCTACGAGACTGGCAGCGACTTTCTCACCCTCTTCAGGCAGTCGCTAAGTACGCTCTTGAGTTCCGGACCATCGCACCCGAGACAGCCTGGAATGATGAAGCATTGTCTGCAGCTTTCTAACAGGGGTTAGCCGAACACCTCAAGGATCAACTGGCTGCTCAGGAAAGACCTATTAATTTAGAGGATCTCATTGCGTTACTGCTGCGACCAAGCTTATTCTAAAGCGTAACCACATTTTTTCTCGGCTTTGTTTTTCTCCCTGCCGGAATTGGCCGCACGCCAGCCGCATCTCACGGCCGCGTGTGGCCGGTTCTCCAATCAGCGCCTAATGGCACTGAACAAAGGAAGCGCCTGCGGCGCTGGAAAGAAAAAAAAAGCCTGCGTCTGGACGCATTTAAAAAAAAAACACGGAGGCGGCCGCTGTAGACTAAAGGCGGCCGTCACTGTATGTATCCATGTCGACCAGCATCTCCAGGAGAGGAAGGTCCAACGCTGTTACTCTCAGCCTCTTCCCACAGACCCTTTATCCACAATCTTGTTTCTACAGATCCTTCACTTTCTGACAATCCTGAACCTATGCAATTGCGAAGCCACCGATTATCTTTCACTGAGAAACAGCGCCGGCGGGACAGCGGCCTCTGTCACTATTGCGGTCATTCTGGCCATCAACTATTTCACTGCCCACTCAAACCGGGAAACGCCAAAGCTCAATGAGGTATAAGGGGATCACAATGGGCACTATCTCTCCTTCCCCTTCGTCCCCTGAAACTTTGCTGAGCCGGATCATGCTCCCCATTCTCCTCAAGGGTGTCAACTTCCAGGTCTCTGTATCCGCATTAATTGACTCCAGTTCATGTGGTAATTTTATTGACCAAGACTTTGCTTTAAGGAACAGGATTCCACTTCTCCATAAATCTGTCCCTGTCGGGTTGGATGCCATCGACGGACGTCCCCTCCAGCCAGCCTTCATCTCTCTGAAGACTTGTGAACTTTCTCTCATCACTAAAGACGGCCATAAGGAGGAGATCGTTCTGGACATAATTCATACACCATCTGTTGAGGTAATCCTAGGCCTTCCCTGGCTTCAATGACACAACCCACTGTTGGATTGGACCAACAAAAGACCCATACTGTGGAGCCCTCAATGTACCAAGACTTGTTTTTGTCCGAAACAAATCTGCCGTTTAAAGGTCCTTAAAGAAGACAAACCTACTCTTCCTGAAGTTTATGCTGTGTTCAAAGATGTTTTCGAAAAGATACGCTCCGAGGTTCTTCCCCCACATTGGCCTTTTGATTGCCCGATTGATCTTTTACCAGGCTCTGTTCTTCCCAAAGCCAAATCTTACCTTCTTTCTCTTCCTGAGACCAAAGCTATGACTGAATATATTCAAGAGAACCTGAACACGGGATTTTTTCGGAATTCTTCGTCCCCAACTGGGGCTGGCTTTTTCTTTGTTAAAAAGAAAGACAGGTCTCTCCGCCCTTGTATTGACTACATGGGGCTTAATAAAATCACTGTGAAGAACCGCTACCCCTTAACGCTAATTTCTGAGCTTTTTGATCGCTTACAAGGGTCCACTATCTTTTCCAAATTGGACCTTCGAGGTCTTGTCCGTAATCTTGTCCGTATACGCCAAGGCGATGAATGGAAGATGGCCTTCAACACTCGTGATGGGCATTATGAATATTTAGTCATGCCCTTTGGCCTTTGTAATGCTCCGGCAGTATTCCAAGAATTCATAAATGAGATTTTTCGAGATCTTCTCAATCTTTTTGTCATAGTCTATCTCGACGACATTCTCATATTTTCTAAATCTCTCTCAGAACACATTCATCACACTAAGCTGGTCTTGTCTCGCCTTCGGGAGAATCTCCTGTACGCTAAACTAGAGAAGTGCCTATTTCATCATGGACCCTGCCACACTCAAGGCTGTGTTAGAATGGCCACAGCCGACCTCCTTGAAAGCAATTAAATGATTCCTAGGATTTGCTCATTATAATCGCAAATTCTTCAAACATTTTTCCTCTTCTTTAGCTCCTATCACGGCCTTGACAAAGAAAGGAGCAACCACCTCTTCCTGGCCACCTGCGCTCTTAAAGCCTTCAAATCACTCAAAGAAGCTTTTGGCTCTGCACCTATCCTGTGTCACCCAGATCCCAAACTACCTTTTAGTCTGGAGGTGGACGCATCTGTCTTTGCGCATGTGCTATTCTTTCTCAAAGGCAATCCCCTAAGGCCAAGCTTCATCCCTGCGGTTTCTTTTCTAAGAAGTTTTCCTTGGTGGAAAAAAATTATTACGCTGGCAACAGGGAGCTCCTCGCTATCAAACTCGCATTACAAGAATGGAGACACCTCTTGGAGGGTACTGAAAATCCCATTTCAATTCTCACAGATCATAAAAACTTGCTGTACATAGAAAACGGGCGTCGTCTTGGAGCTTGTAAGGCTGTTGGTCTCTCTTCTTCTCTAGATTCAATTATCTTATTTCTTATATTTCTTATATTCCTGGTCAAAGAACCTGAAAGCTGATGCACTGTCCTGCCAGTTCGTGGTCGAAGACAAGTCTAAAGATATAGCGGAGACTATCCTTCCTTCAGAGCACGTTATTTCTGCCAATTCTTTTGATGACATTTTGGCTACTCAAACACGCATTCCCGATGGTCTTGAGGTGCCAGATGGTTATCTATATGCTGCTCCTCAATTTCGTAAAAAGATTTTCAAAACAATCTCACTTCATCCCTCTCAGGGGTCTACCCAATTCCGCTACCTTAGCGGATATCTTTGTTAAAGAGATTTTTCATATCCACGGCGTACCACTGACCATAGTATCTGACCGTGGTCCTCAATCTGTCTCTAAATTTTGGCGTGCATTCGCCCAAAGAATGGACATTACTCTGACTGACTATTAGCTCTGACTGTAGTACTGGGAGTTGTAAACTGTGTCTCGCCCTGTGGGGTGGGACTATATGATCAGTCCCACTAGGGGACTGTGACTAGGCCCAAAGCAAGATTTGCCACAGGGATCATCCAGAGGTCTGAGACAAAGAAACCAGTACACGCTGTATGATCCTGATGTTTGCAGTGGATGCTGAATAAAGAGACTTCTGTTCAATATACTCTGGCCTGGGTTGCAGTCAATCAGGGGGAGTATGGAAGGATTACCTCCAGTACTCCAGCACTCCTGGAGCCTGTGGTGGATGAAGATGCTGGCACTGCAGAGACTGAAATAAAGCATCTACATCAAAAGCCTGTAGTGTTGTCCCGACACCATCGCGGAACCTAAGCCCTCCTGTGAACCAACAGGCAAAGCACACCACCACACACCGGTAGAAGTGCAATTCTCTTATGGGGGTTGGGGGAAGCAGCACTACATAAAAGACTCTCCTTTAGGAAGGCTCTACACCATTCTCTTCTGAAGAAGCGGTCAAGTAAACTCAGAGCACATAAGGAAGGTTTTCTTTGGCCACTCATTGCCTAGATGACATGCTGACGTCACGGCACCGGAGAACGTGTGACGTGTTGAACGTGCAAACGACTGGGAGAATATAAAGAGGAGACGCTGCCTGATAAGAATGGTGTATGCTTTTTATACAAGTTTGTTTGCGTGTGCATTACTGTTCATCTTATACATTTTCAACAATGTTTTTATGGACGTCACTATGGTAATGTGCTGCTTTTTTCGTGTTCTGTTGAACACAGTCATTCGGTGCAGCTATCAAAAACAACAAAACTTCACTAGTTATGTGAAAAATTAAAGGACATACTGTAGTTTTATTCACTAATAAGCTAGAAAGAGATTCATTCATTGGAAATAATTGCTGATGAGACAAAAGCTTCATCATAATTATAATTATAAGACTTATGATAACTAGCTAACATAGCACATATATAATATTTGTTAAGACTTATTTATTAGATTTTGAAGACATGCTCTTGCGAATTTGCTTAATGATGTTAAATCATGCTTATATGCCACGATTGGTATTTGGCATTAGTTTCAGCGACAAGTTAATGGGAATGCTTCGTAGTTAAGAATGAATTTAAATAATAACGCCATGAATTTGTAATCTAATTATTAGTGATTTAATGTTTTAAAGCTTGCTGTGAATTACAGCTGATTTGACAAGAGTCCCAAAAAGTTCAGACAGATTATAATTTATGTGAGCATATGCATCTTAAAAAAAAAATCCAAAAGGTGAGCTGTGCCTATAGCTTCCTAATGAAGGTGTCACACGAAAGGCGATTCAGATCATTTTGTTACTAAGGAAGGAAGTTGTATATGTGTACATTTGTGTGGATGGGATAAGTAGTACGTATAGTAGGCATGTATATTATTTGGACTCAGTATTCACTTGTTCTGCACTTCTTACCAGGGCCCCGACAGAGGGACATCCAGTAATGCTCTCCCGGGCCGCTGGGTTTAGGGGCTAGCACCCAACAGGAACCACACTGAGGGGGAAATTCCTTCCTCCCTGCTGAGCATGGAGTGGGCAGTGCTTCAGGGAGGAGGAGCAGTGCGAGGCTGGAGGATGCTGCTGAGAATAGTGAGAGGGAAGGGCCAGATCAAAGGAAGAAACCCAGACATGAAAGAGGAAGAAGAGATATAAAGGAAGAGGAAAAACAAAACAACAAGAGAAATACATAAGATGCAAAAGAAAGAGGCACGAGGAGGGAATAAAGACATGATGGGTGTTAAAGAATAGGGAAGAAAGAATGTGTCAAATTAGAGATGGGGGAGAGAAAAAGAGGCATTGGGAGGGAGAAAATATAGACGAGGTAGAAATAAGAGAAATACATGTGAGGAGGTAGAAAGAATTGTAATGGTGCTTCCCCCACCTGGTCGGAAATGTGGCCATTACGGTTCGTGTGGTGCATGATACCTGCTGGTAACAGGAGGGCTGAGTCATCCGCCGGTTATAGTGGGGACACAGGGTAGGCTTCTGGGGTTCATACCCCACATATCTCTTTAGCAGTGCAGTGCCTCCATCTGCCGCAGGCTCCAGGAACTGAAGGTGATCTCCCATGGTAGAACTATTACCTCTCCCCCCAGTAAGGTCACGTACCAGGCAGGAGGTATATAATAACAGGAACAGTTTATTATCTCTTCTGTACAGCACAGTTACACGGCAGGCCTCTGCCTGATGCAGTACTTTTAGCTACCACTAAAGGATGGTCCCTGGACCGTTACTATAGGCCAAGGGCACCCGCAGCCATCCTAGATCTTCCCTGCCTCCCTAGCAGAGGCAGAGGTATGGTCCATACTCACTCTCCCCCGGAGGGAAGAGACTGGAGAAGGCCCAATACTCAGCCTCTCCAATGTGTGACCTACCTTCCTCAAGTGGGGAAAGGCACTGCCGAATTTGGGGCTGTACTGCCCTTAAGTATTGCAAGGAGTAGGCCACCAGGTCTGTCCCATGATTGGTCATGCCCAGGCCTGATGTCACTGCCTCCCGCTTTCACTCAAGTGCAGCTCCTGGGAGGGGGAAACCCTAATTTCAACTACTGGCAAGGCCTACTTATACTAGGGTTTACTGCCAGGAGGGAAGCAAACTAGTAGTCACAGATGATGATATCAAGGGTGTAAGAAAATAAAGACATGATGGGGTAGAGAAGAGGAAAAGACATGCTGAGAAGAGAAAGACATCCTGGCGGAAGAAGGTAGAGAAAGACATACTGTGGGGGTGGAGGGTTGGGGAGGGATAGAAAAAGACATGCTGTGTGGGATAGAAAAATATATGCTGTGAGGGGGGGAAGGATAGAATAAAGACATGCTGTGGGGGGGTTGGATAGAATAAAGACACTTTGCAATAGAGGAGATAAAAAGACATGCTGGGGGGAGAGGAAGAAAAATACATGCTGGGGGAGAGGGAGAAAAGACGTGCTACTGTAGGAGAAAAGGAGAAAAAAAGAGACATGAAGGTTAAATAAAATAACATAAAGGGGAAAATAAGAGAGATCAAAGGCAGGGGAGAGAGAAATACATTGAAGGGAAGAGATAAGGGCAGAAAGACATTGAAAAACACATTAGGGGAAGTTAAGAAAAAAAGACATTAAGGGAAAGAAATGAGTTAAAAACATGAAAGGGAAGAAGAGAAATAAATTAAAGGAGGGGAGAACAGAGAGACACAAGGGGAAAAGATGAAATGACATTGAAGGCTGTGCAAGACAGACACTGGAGAAAAGGAGAGAGGAAGGCATAAGTGGAAGGGAAGTAAAGAGACCTGACAGGGCAAAGTAGACTGAAGTATAATTACAGTATGTTGTAACTGTTGACGAGCATTCTGCTGGCGGCCCCCGCTTCTAATTATTAGTAAAATATATTGCATTATTATAACAGGACAAAGGAAAAGCAATAAAATAATTTAAAAATATTAAGGATATTTCATTGCTGCCAACAGTCGAGTGATGGATAAGGGTTGGTATTTATAAAAAAAAATGGAAATGCAATTGAATGCAGTTATAAAAGACTGTGGCCCATCCACATATGAATGGACGTAAAGGTGTGCAAAAGCTTAGCACCCTTTTGTGGATTTGAGCCTGTGAGACATATGTACTAAGATGTGCTATTCCATAAGACATTTTCTGTCGCTGAAAGTCATCTGGTGGCAAATTAACCTGAATGGGCCAGAAGGTGCCTTCAGTTGAATCGGCTAGAAGGTATCTTCAAACGTCAGTAGACATCTCACCGCTTAGCAAATATGAGCTCATGTTAAGCCTGTTGAAAGGTTTAAAAAATAAGTTGGATATTCATTTGAAAAAAACTCTTGGTAATTTTAATAGAAAAGTACTATTTGTTTTTTTAAAAGTACTGAAAATAAAATATAGATTATCTATATGGTTTTGAAGATCCATACAAATGTATGGGGTCTATTTATTATCAGGTTTTGTTATTGTAAAAAGATTAATTTGCATGAACATTTGGCGTACATTTTCCCGATCATCTTCACCACAAGTCTTCATAGTCACAAAATGTACATGGAGCAAGTTATAGTGTCACGTGCTAGTCCTTTTTGTTTTGTATCCTTTCTTATGTAGCCATGTCTAAGATTGGTGTACATATCTCTTTCTCATGTTGGCAGTAAACCTGGTAAGTATGCAGGATTGCCAGCATCAATCATGAGGTTTGCCCTCACACCCTGGTGAGGTGTCATATGTCCCCAAAGGAAGTGACAACATGCAGTGTGTTCCCACTTAGTGATACAGAGCATGTTTGTTCTCTGGGGGGTGATATAAGACACAGAACTGCCTAAAGTTAGGAGTTCAGTTTCCTGTTGTTGTGCTGCTCTGTTCAGTGAGAGGCACGTGAAGGTCTGCAACAATGTTGCAGTGTCTCCGGCTAGCTGTGAGTCAGTGAGCATACGCAGCAGAGTTACAGGAGCTGAGAGAGACAAAGCAGCTCAGGAGAGGAGCTGACAGCAGCCAGAGAAGCCGGGGAATCTCTTTAAGAGTAGAGGTGGAAAGCAGATCTATTAGGGTAAGGGACCTTCCTAATGGAGTGCTGCAAGGAGATGAGTGGCTGAGCTGCTAGCTGTGAGGGGCAGCTTGCCCATACCAACCATCAATAAAGATGCCCTGTTCGACTATACCTCCACTGTGTGAGTGTGAAGTTACTCAGCAGTGGATGGCACCACCAAGAAGGAGTTCCTCACCAGGACCATCTCCCTTCGGAAGCACAGATCCTGATGAGGTGGAGGCGCTGCACATGAAGTAAGTTGGACTCGCACACACTACCTCAGCTGCCTGTCTGGATGACATCCCCTAATACCATCAAGCGGGAGACTCAGGAGCCCTGTTACTTGCAGGTGCACCACCATACACGAACATGTAATGGGGACTGGTTAGACTACCCGGGCCAATGTGAGATTGGGTGGGGGAATACCCGTTACAATTGGAGGCGCTGCTGAGATACCTGTCAACAGGACAGGCTTTTGCTAGGCACACTAGGAAACAGGGAGAGTGTCTGCTGCCACTCTGTGCTGGAAAGGGAAAATCTAGGGGTAGTCAGGAGAACGAAAAACCTCGCAAAGCACGCCCTAGACTGACCTAAGGGGTTAGTGCGTCTGGAGCCGGGGGCTATAGCTGTCCTAGTCACCTTGAGGTAGCGCTAGGGGTAGGATGCCTGAAGGGATAGCCTGTTAACGTGGTCAGGAATTCTGGAGAGGATCTGCACTAGGCTAGCCAACAGGAGGTAGACGCCCAAGTACTGCATGAAAGAGCCAGAGTACTCTAGTCTCCATTCCAGATCACTTACCGAAGGGAGCACAGATTGGAGGAAGGAGATACAGTAGACACAGAAAGAGTGAGCCTAGCCTGAGGTAGTGCAAACACGAGTCAGATCTACGTTAGGTACACAAGGTGGTGCACAAGGCATGTTTGTTGTATCGGTATGGCAGCTGCCCCGCAGAGAGGAGCTCCATGTACGATCAGAACGAACACAGTAATCCAATGGCGACCGCAAGAATGGAGGATCCGCGCGGTGCGGAAGGTCCAAAATGGCGGACGGAGGCGGATGGAGAGAGCGCACATGGCGTGTGTGTGGGTGAAGAGCAAGCTACAGAAGCGACTTTTGTGAGCCTGCTATGGAGTGGTGCTAAAGCTGTGGCTGCGCCGTTTCTGTCCTGCCTGGGGTCTAGGGGCAATACCCCCGAGGATACTGAGGAGGACATTGTAGTGATGTGTGGAGAGCCTGTGGAAATTGAATGTCAGTCGGCATGCCAACGGTTAAATGCTACCTCAACATTCAAAGAGACTGACGGTGCAAATCAAAATGGCGGTTCCCGCTTCTCTGGGAGACCGCGTGGACCAGTTGCAGGAAATTCTGCAAATGCTAAAATTGCAGAAAGTTGGCTGGGATTGGCGCCAAAGGAAAAACCCCACCCTGCGGGGGGGTATGGCACGAAAGCTGTGGCCGCGCCCTCAGGGACGGTGACGGACTCAGAGCCCCTCCCCGGTGATGTGAGTGACTCAGCGCAGAGCCAGAACCACTCCCTTATAGAGCATGCCCCTCCTTTACAGTCCACCAGGGGGAGCAAGCTCAGTGAACAGCGATCAGCAACCGCTGTTCATACTAAATGAATGCAGAGCAGCACACCCGCAGTTGTATGGAGCCTGGCGATACAAAGGGGGGAAAATATCCTTTCTGGTGTGCCCGTGTCTACAAAAGGAATTGAACCTGACTGGTGGTATGGACTTTAACCATGTTAGGTTACCCATAAAATACCGGGTGGCCTGGGTGGATGGAGAGGAGTGCATAAGATGTGCTTGTGACCAGTGTGAATTCCCAGGTGGCAAACCGACCTGGGGTCCCAAGTGTGCCTGCTGCGGAGCACAGTTCCTAGAGCCTGTGCTGCTGCAGGCTACGGAACAGAAAGAACCATCGGCGGAGAAGAGCGCGACCGCAGTGGAGGTACCGGAGCACGCCAGCTTCGTACCAACAACCACTGGTTGTATCGCAGAAGAACCCGGTGACTACCTTGCGGAAGATCCGATCGTGATATCCTCCGAGGAAGAGGTGGAAGTCACGTCGGTGGTGATGCGCCTACCGGCGGACCACTACAGCGGTGCGGTGAAAGAACCGGCACTTACCTGTGTCGCAGCAGAGCCGAGTCTCGTGTTGCCGGTACAGAGACAACCTGAGAGGCGGAGTCCCACGGACGTGGTGACTGGCGGAGCAGACGGTGGAGAGGAACCCATCCCGAGCCGATGGAGCGGTGAGATACATCCATACCCTCTACAGGCTCCGGTGGTGGCAACGGTGGAGAAAGGCCTAGTCCAGGCCCAAACGGAGCGGAGAGCAGAACCATCACTTCCGGTGGCGGATGTCGTTCTGGAGGAAGAGGTTCCAGTTGGGAACCCAACGCAAGATGGCGGCGAGTCCAGCGAGAGGGCCGTGTCCTCTCGGCCAAGCAGCTGTACCAGGTTGCCTGGGTCCGAGAAGAGACAGCAGGCCCTGCGGAAGCCTGAGAACCCGGACACGGATGAACCGGAGTGCCAGTCCGATGGTACTGGGCAAGGTAGCGAGAAGTTGCGGGTCGTAGCCCTGCGTATGCCGGCAGTGTTTCCCTCTGCCCAACCCCCGGCCATAGTTAAAATCCCTGCCCCTGTCACTTTTTCCTTGGGTCCCAGTTTAGCCAAGGGTTGTCTGGGGAGTCCCGAGCCACTTCTGAAGAATGGACTGGGGGAAATCTGGACTGGGGTGACTGTTTACCTCTGATGAGGGATCGGGGAGGAAAATGGCTATGCAAAGGATGTTATACAGCCCTAATGATGACAATCGTGCTGTTGGGGTGGGATGTGATTCTAAGAGCATTGGTTCAAATTTTGGGTCTCCAGGAACTTTGGGAGTTTCATCTGGGGATTTGGGTAATGTTGCTCATATGGTGCCTATTGCCCGGGGAACCCCCTATGTGCCCCCACTGTCAGAAAGAGGTATTAGGGATCGCCAAAAGTGGTTACTTTATTTTCACCATCCATGGGAGGGAGAAAGTAAGTTCGAAATGGGGTCCCCTGATGAAGATAGGGGATATGGCACTGATGAGGAGGAAGGATCAGGGGAAGAAGATTGGGATCCTGGCGGGTTAGACGAGAAGTGGTGTAGTCAAGAGGGGATAGTCTACATCTCCAGGAGATGCCTGAGGGAGGTGTATGGGCATGATCCTCTCAGTCCACTAGCATCCAAGCCAGAGTTATGGGCTGATTGTGGGTGTCCAGTATGTCACCCAGAGTGTTACCGCATTGATACTCTAAGCCCAGTGGACCATGCTGTGCGCAAGCCACCTTGAGAGGGCATGGGGGTACCATTCATGGGTTCTACAGAAGGGAATAATTCTGGGTGTTACACATCTACGTTAGGATGTATCTGTTATAATGTTTTGAGAAAAGATATGTACTGTAATAATGTGTTGTTATGTTTTGCAGTGCTACCTGAAGGAAGGTTCCGCAAATTTAGGTCCCAAGCGAGGTCGTTGGTGTTCCACCAGGGGGAGAATGTAGCCATGTCTAAGATTGGTGTACATATCTCTTTCTCATGTTGGCAGTAAACCTGGTAAGTATGCAGGATTGCCAGCATCAATCATGAGGTTTGCCCTCACACCCTGGTGAGGTGTCATATGTCCCCAAAGGAAGTGACAACATGCAGTGTGTTCCCACTTAGTGATACAGAGCATGTTTGTTCTCTGGGAGGTGATATAAGACACAGCACTGCCTAAAGTTGGGAGTTCAGTTTCCTGTTGTTGTGCTGCTCTGTTCAGTGAGAGGCACGTGAAGGTCTGCAACAATGTTGCAGTGTCTCCGGCTAGCTGTGAGTCAGTGAGCATACGCAACAGAGTTACAGGAGCTGAGAGAGACAAAGCAGCTCAGGAGAGGAGCTGACAGCAGCCAGAGAAGCCGGGGAATCTCTTTAAGAGTAGAGGTGGAAAGCAGATCTATTAGGGTAAGGGACCTTCCTAATGGAGTGTTGCAAGGAGATGAGTGGCTGAGCTGCTAGCTGTGAGGGGCAGCTTGCCCATACCAACCATCAATAAAGATGCCCTGTTCGAATATACCTCCACTGTGTGAGTGTGAAGTTACTCAGCAGTGGATGGCACCACCAAGAAGGAGTTCCTCACCAGGACCATCTCCCTGCGGAAGCACAGATCCTGATGAGGTGGAGGCGCTGCACATGAAGTAAGTTGGACTCGCACACACTACCTCAGCTGCCTGTCTGGATGACATCCCCTAATACCATCAAGCGGGAGACTCAGGAGCCCTGTTACTTGCAGGTGCACCACCATACACGAACATGTAATGGGGACTGGTTAGACTACCCAGGCCAATGTGAGATTGGGTGGGGGAATACCCGTTACACTTACATAAAGTGTAAATGCATTGATAAATAAACATTTCTCCCAGTTGTATGTTGACACTATAACGCAAGCCGTCATTTACTAACACGGTGACAGTAATGTGCGCAATTAGCACCATACCATGCAATTGAAGCTCCCAAATCCGTGTGAACATTCGTCCTGTTGCGCATATGTTTTTTTCCCGTTATCGTCCTATGTGAGGAAGAGAAATTATTATAGGCTCAATTTGTGACCCGAAGCACTACTGATGCCACAATAACACAATCAAATCTAGTTAATATGACTCCAGGGATGTTCTTACTAATGCAGAATTTGTTGCAAGTTCCCGACAATGTTATACTGTATATCCACAAGCAGGTCATAACTATTCATTATGTAACTGTTCTTTGTCTACTTGCAATAAAAAAAAGTAAATATTCAGCAAAGAAGTGTTTTACAAGAAAGTGTTTTTCAGTGCACATAAATGTATGCAAAAACTTCCTGAGGCAGTCACAAATAAGGCACAATCTAATAATGTACTGTACCTGGATCAACAAGAATTGTAGTGAAATGTATGTAATTCGGCTTTGCAAACACAAGTCAACTTTTATCATACAGTAGTATGCAATATAGTCATAAATGTATGTAAAATGTTATCATACATTTGTATGGTTACATACAGTATTAACTACTGGTAACTACGTACTTCTGTTCTGTTATCAACATCATAATAGACAACAGTATATTTTTCTCACTGTAGTTTAGGTATATTTTGCAATCCTTTTCTTACCTATCCTGTTACTTGCAGGTGCACCACCATACACGAACATGTAATGGGGACTGTTTAGACTACCCGGGCCAATGTGAGATTGGGTGGGGGAATACCCGTTACAATTGGAGGCGCTGCTGAGATACCTGTCAACAGGACTGGCTTTTGCTAGGCACACTAGGAAACAGGGAGAGTGTCTGCTGCCACTCTGTGCTGGAAAGGGAAAATCTAGGGGTAGTCAGGAGAACGAAAAACCTCGCAAAGCACGCCCTAGACTGACCTAAGGGGTTAGTGCGTCTGGAGCCGGGGGCTATAGCTGTCCTAGTCACCTTGAGGTAGCGCTAGGGGTAGGATGCCTGAAGGGATAGCCTGTTAACGTGGTCAGGAATTCTGGAGAGGATCTGCACTAGGCTAGCCAACAGGAGGTAGACGCCCAAGTACTGCATGAAAGAGCCAGAGTACTCTAGTCTCCATTCCAGATCACTTACCGAAGGGAGCACAGATTGGAGGAAGGAGATACAGTAGACACAGAAAGAGTGAGCCTAGCCTGAGGTAGTGCAAACACGAGTCAGATCTACGTTAGGTACACAAGGTGGTGCACAAGGCATGTTTGTTGTATCGGTATGGCAGCTGCCCCGCAGAGAGGAGCTCCATGTACGATCAGAACGAACACAGTAATCCAATGGCGACCGCAAGAATGGAGGATCCGCGCGGTGCGGAAGGTCCAAAATGGCGGACGGAGGCGGATGGAGAGAGCGCACATGGCGTGTGTGTGGGTGAAGAGCAAGCTACAGAAGCGACTTTTGTGAGCCTGCTATGGAGTGGTGCTAAAGCTGTGGCTGCGCCGTTTCTGTCCTGCCTGGGGTCTAGGGGCAATACCCCCGAGGATACTGAGGAGGACATTGTAGTGATGTGTGGAGAGCCTGTGGAAATTGAATGTCAGTCGGCATGCCAACGGTTAAATGCTACCTCAACATTCAAAGAGACTGACGGTGCAAATCAAAATGGCGGTTCCCGCTTCTCTGGGAGACCGCGTGGACCAGTTGCAGGAAATTCTGCAAATGCTAAAATTGCAGAAAGTTGGCTGGGATTGGCGCCAAAGGAAAAACCCCACCCTGCGGGGGGGTATGGCACGAAAGCTGTGGCCGCGCCCTCAGGGACGGTGACGGACTCAGAGCCCCTCCCCGGTGATGTGAGTGACTCAGCGCAGAGCCAGAACCACTCCCTTATAGAGCATGCCCCTCCTTTACAGTCCACCAGGGGGAGCAAGCTCAGTGAACAGCGATCAGCAACCGCTGTTCATACTAAATGAATGCAGAGCAGCACACCCGCAGTTGTATGGAGCCTGGCGATACAAAGGGGGGAAAATATCCTTTCTGGTGTGCCCGTGTCTACAAAAGGAATTGAACCTGACTGGTGGTATGGACTTTAACCATGTTAGGTTACCCATAAAATACCGGGTGGCCTGGGTGGATGGAGAGGAGTGCATAAGATGTGCTTGTGACCAGTGTGAATTCCCAGGTGGCAAACCGACCTGGGGTCCCAAGTGTGCCTGCTGCGGAGCACAGTTCCTAGAGCCTGTGCTGCTGCAGGCTACGGAACAGAAAGAACCATCGGCGGAGAAGAGCGCGACCGCAGTGGAGGTACCGGAGCACGCCAGCTTCGTACCAACAACCACTGGTTGTATCGCAGAAGAACCCGGTGACTACCTTGCGGAAGATCCGATCGTGATATCCTCCGAGGAAGAGGTGGAAGTCACGTCGGTGGTGATGCGCCTACCGGCGGACCACTACAGCGGTGCGGTGAAAGAACCGGCACTTACCTGTGTCGCAGCAGAGCCGAGTCTCGTGTTGCCGGTACAGAGACAACTTGAGAGGCGGAGTCCCACGGACGTGGTGACTGGCGGAGCAGACGGTGGAGAGGAACCCATCCCGAGCCGATGGAGCGGTGAGATACATCCATACCCTCTACAGGCTCCGGTGGTGGCAACGGTGGAGAAAGGCCTAGTCCAGGCCCAAACGGAGCGGAGAGCAGAACATCACTTCCGGTGGCGGATGTCGTTCTGGAGGAAGAGGTTCCGGTTGGGAACCCAACGCAAGATGGCGGCGAGTCCAGCGAGAGGGCCGTGTCCTCTCGGCCAAGCAGCTGTACCAGGTTGCCTGGGTCCGAGAAGAGACAGCAGGCCCTGCGGAAGCCTGAGAACCCGGACACGGATGAACCGGAGTGCCAGTCCGATGGTACTGGGCAAGGTAGCGAGAAGTTGCGGGTCGTAGCCCTGCGTATGCCGGCAGTGTTTCCCTCTGCCCAACCCCCGGCCATAGTTAAAATCCCTGCCCCTGTCACTTTTTCCTATGGGTCCCAGTTTAGCCAAGGGTTGTCTGGGGAGTCCCGAGCCACTTCTGAAGAATGGACTGGGGGAACTCTGGACTGGGGTGACTGTTTTACCTCTGATGAGGGATCGGGGAGGAAAATGGCTATGCAAAGGATGTTATACAGCCCTAATGATGACAATCGTGCTGTTGGGGTGGGATGTGATTCTAAGAGCATTGGGTCAAATTTTGGGTCTCCAGGAACTTTGGGAGTTTCATCTGGGGATTTGGGTAATGTTGCTCATATGGTGCCTATTGCCCGGGGAACCCCCTATGTGCCCCCACTGTCAGAAAGAGGTATTAGGGATCGCCAAAAGTGGTTACTTTATTTTCACCATCCATGGGAGGGAGAAAGTAAGTTCGAAATGGGGTCCCCTGATGAAGATAGGGGATATGGCACTGATGAGGAGGAAGGATCAGGGGAAAAAGATTGGGATCCTGGCGGGTTAGACGAGAAGTGGTGTAGTCAAGAGGGGATAGTCTACATCTCCAGGAGATGCCTGAGGGAGGTGTATGGGCATGATCCTCTCAGTCCACTAGCATCCAAGCCAGAGTTATGGGCTGATTGTGGGAGTCCAGTATGTCACCCAGAGTGTTACCGCATTGATACTCTAAGCCCAGTGGACCATGCTGTGCGCAAGCCACCTTGAGAGGGTATGGGGGTACCAGTCATGGGTTCTACAGAAGGGAATAATTCTGGGTGTTACACATCTACGTTAGGATGTATCTGTTATAATGTTTTGAGAAAAGATATGTACTGTAATAATGTGTTGTTATGTTTTGCAGTGCTACCTGAAGGAAGGTTCCGCAAATTTAGGTCCCAAGCGAGGTCGTTGGTGTTCCACCAGGGGGAGAATGTAGCCATGTCTAAGATTGGTGTACATATCTCTTTCTCATGTTGGCAGTAAACCTGGTAAGTATGCAGGATTGCCAGCATCAATCATGAGGTTTGCCCTCACACCCTGGTGAGGTGTCATATGTCCCCAAAGGAAGTGACAACATGCAGTGTGTTCCCACTTAGTGATACAGAGCATGTTTGTTCTCTGGGGGGTGATATAAGACACAGCACTGCCTAAAGTTGGGAGTTCAGTTTCCTGTTGTTGTGCTGCTCTGTTCAGTGAGAGGCACGTGAAGGTCTGCAACAATGTTGCAGTGTCTCCGGCTAGCTGTGAGTCAGTGAGCATACGCAGCAGAGTTACAGGAGCTGAGAGAGACAAAGCAGCTCAGGAGAGGAGCTGACAGCAGCCAGAGAAGCCGGGGAATCTCTTTAAGAGTAGAGGTGGAAAGCAGATCTATTAGGGTAAGGGACCTTCCTAATGGAGTGTTGCAAGGAGATGAGTGGCTGAGCTGCTAGCTGTGAGGGGCAGCTTGCCCATACCAACCATCAATAAAGATGCCCTGTTCGAATATACCTCCACTGTGTGAGTGTGAAGTTACTCAGCAGTGGATGGCACCACCAAGAAGGAGTTCCTCACCAGGACCATCTCCCTGCGGAAGCACAGATCCTGATGAGGTGGAGGCGCTGCACATGAAGTAAGTTGGACTCGCACACACTACCTCAGCTGCCTGTCTGGATGACATCCCCTAATACCATCAAGCGGGAGACTCAGGAGCCCTGTTACTTGCAGGTGCACCACCATACACGAACATGTAATGGGGACTGGTTAGACTACCCGGGCCAATGTGAGATTGGGTGGGGGAATACCCGTTACACTTACATAAAGTGTAAATGCATTGATAAATAAACATTTCTCCCAGTTGTATGTTGACACTATAACGCAAGCCGTCATTTACTAACACGGTGACAGTAATGTGTGCAATTAGCACCATACCATGCAATTGAAGCTCCCAAATCCGTGTGAACATTCGTCCTGTTGCGCATATGTTTTTTTCCCGTTATCGTCCTATGTGAGGAAGAGAAATTATTATAGGCTCAATTTGTGACCCGAAGCACTACTGATGCCACAATAACACAATCAAATCTAGTTAATATGACTCCAGGGATGTTCTTACAGTACTAATGCAGAATTTGTTGCAAGTTCCCGACAATGTTATACTGTATATCCACAAGCAGGTCATAACTATTCATTATGTAACTGTTCTTTGTCTACTTGCAATAAAAAAAAGTAAATATTCAGCAAAGAAGTGTTTTACAAGAAAGTGTTTTTCAGTGCACATAAATGTATGCAAAAACTTCCTGAGGCAGTCACAAATAAGGCACAATCTAATAATGTACTGTACCTGGATCAACAAGAATTGTAGTGAAATGTATGTAATTCGGCTTTGCAAACACAAGTCAAGTTTTATCATACAGTAGTATGCAATATAGTCATAAATGTATGTAAAATGTTATCATACATTTGTATGGTTACATACAGTATTAACTACTGGTAACTACGTACTTCTGTTCTGTTATCAACATCATAATAGACAACAGTATATTTTTCTCACTGTAGTTTAGGTATATTTTGCAATCCTTTTCTTACCTATCCTTCTTAATGTTGCAATGGTTGTTGTAAATCAATATTTTTTTTACCTAAACATTGATATATCTGGAATCATGAACCACAAGAAAATGTATCATCATGCATTTCATTCATATAAAAATGAATATGTACTGTAATGTCTAAAAATTTGGACTTTTGCTGCAAACTTAATTATATATATATTATATAAATTTGGACTTTTGCTGCAAACTTAATTATATATATATGTATATATATATATATATATATATATATATATATATATATATATATATATATATATATATATATATATATATAATATATATAATTGAGTTTGCAGCAAAAGTCCAAATTTTTAGACATTACAGTACATATTCATTTTTATATATAAAATACGAACACAGAAAGAAAAAGAGGGTTTGTTGAAAGCATACAAAAGATATGTGAAAGTACAAAATGGATTTTATTAGCAATACAAAACACAAAAATAATATTAAAATATACCTAAACACATACTAAATGAACACTGCTGAACCAAAGAATACACGATAAAAATGTAGAGACCCAAAATATGTAACATGCAAAATACATAGGTATGATAATGCAAATCCAGGGGAAAATAATTTCCCCTGGAAATGCAATGGAGATCGGCCGATCAGCAACACATGATAATACAAATCACTGAAAAAAAACAATATCTACACAAACCCAAGTAAACACAGAAAAAAGAGCAACAATGAAAATATAATAAATGAATACCCTAGATGCTGTGTAGCCAGAAGGTGGTGGCTAAACCCTGGCAGTTCTAATAAAGAGCCAAAGAAAGACAGAAAATAAATGTCTAAAATAAGCAGAGGTGGGCACCCAAAACCCAAAAGAGTAATCTATTTAACAGCTTCCTGAAGACCCTAGAGATCCCCAAAGAAATGCTTTTGGCAGCAATCTCGCTGATCCATAAAATGGGAAAGGATCTGAATGACTGTAAAAACTATCGTCCTATAGCCTGAATACATGTGGATATAAAAGTTGTTTTTAAAATATTGCAATATGACTTAATAGCCTTCTACTAGATCTGATCCACCCAGATGAAGTAGGGTTCATCCAAGACAGATAATATCAGAAATATTGTAGACTTAATACATCTGGCCAAACAAAACAACCAAAAATCATTAATTAGATTAAACTCCTTAAATGCAGAGCAAGGGTCAAAATAAATCGCAATGCAAAACGGAACTAGACAGGTTTGCCCCCTCCCACCCTTAGTGTTTCCTTTAACAATTGAACCCCTGACCAGAGCAATTCATAACAATCAAAATATATCTGGGATCAAAACCAAAGATCTAGATTGCAAACTAAGAGCTCTATGCAGTAAGCGCTGAAAAAGTGCAATCGCCAAGGGTTGCCGATAGGCCTTATTTTGGCGATTTGCCCTTGCAATATTCAGTAAGGGCTGAATCCATGCCGATCCCTGCCGAATCACTGCGAAAGCAAAACTGCCGATGAGCCTGTGCCGAAACAGCTTGGCTCCAGATAACCTGCCGATAGGCCTTTTCTGCCGATAGGTGTTTGCAGCAGAGAGAGACCAGCCGCGCTCTCAGTGCAAACATCGGCAAAATATAAAGTATTTATAAACAACTTTTATTCATAGTGTACATGTGCCTGGGGTCTCCAGAGCTGAACCGCATTGGTTTCAGGTCCGGGGACCCCCTGCTTCCCGAGATACCGGCCCCTTTATGAGGTGCCGGTATCCCTCTGCATTTAAAGGTTCCGATCACGTGACCGCGGAATGTAAACAAAGCAGAGGGATACCGGCACCCCACAAAGGGGCCTGTATCTCGGGAAGCAGGGGGTCCCCGGACCTAAAACCAAAGCGGTTCAGCTCCGGAGACCCTCTGCACATCTACACTATGAGTAAAACACATATATAAATAAACAATCATTCCTTACCTTTGCGGCTATGTGCTACGGTAACGAAGCAGCATGAATGTATTTTTAATAATAGTGTACTGTGAGCAGGGGGTCCCCTGAGCTGAACCGCGTTGCTTTGTGGACAAGGGACCCCCTGCTTGCCGAGTTACAGGCCCCGGTATGTGTCATCGGGTGGCAGTGTCGCCGCCATGTTTATAGCACCCCATTCGCGCCGTGTCCGCTATAAATATGGCGGCGACACTGTAACCGATGCCCCAAACCGGGGCTTGTAACTCGGGAAGCAGGGGGTCTCTGAGCCACAAATCAATGCGGTTCAGCTCAGGGGAACCCCTGCTTCCGCACAATATTATTAAAATACATAAATGCTGCTTCATTACCATAGCGTATAGCCGCTAAGGCAATGAAGGGGTTAAGGCAGAATAGCATGTTTATTGGAGACATTTGCCCCCAATAAACATAGCAATAAACAACATACACCCCCTGTGTATTTAAAATACATAAACAACAATAAATACATTAAATACATATAGCACTCACCCATTTCCGGCTGCCACGATGAAGGCCATCCTCCTCTTCATCCTGCCCATGCCCCCTCCGCTGCTGCAAAACAGATACAGGAATGAAAACATCCAATGTAATGTCCCCTAACCCCTTAATCACCATAGCGGTTATTAACCGCTACAGTCATTAAGGGGTTAACCCACCCTCACCCACCACTCGGGATGCCTACATACCCTCCCACACAAACCCCCCACCCCGTGAGGCCTAACCACCCTCACCCACTACCCACAAGGGAGGCCTACCCACATACCGTTGGGGAAAATACCCCCCTCCACCCCCAGTACCCACAATAAAAACAATACACAGCCCCACAATAAGCATCATTCTATTTATTAAATACATTACCCACCACCTGTGCCCACCCATAAATACAGGATTAATCCTTTTACAAACAGGGTTCATAACACAGCCCCACGCGAGTCCCTGGCGGGCTGGCTGGGCACCTCACAGACCTACAGGGTACCAGCAGCTCGTTTCAAACAGGTTCTGGAGGCCTGTTGGTGGGTACCTCCAAGCGCCATGGTCCCCAGGTGGTCTTCTTGGGTCACCGTGGGCCACAATTGGGTCCCCACAGTAGGCCCGTGGATGTCTGGGAGCCCCGGGTCAGACCCACAGGTGTCTGCGGGGCCTCGGGTGGTTCCCACGGGGGTCTGGGGAACTCACGAGTGCTCACTACGGGTCCGCGGTGCCCCCACGGATGTGGGACCACCGCTTTATCCCCGCACCTATGGGTCCGCGGTGCCCCCACGGATGTGGGACCACCACTTCATCCCTGCAAACTACGGGTCCGCGGTGCCCCCACAGATGTGAGGCCACTGCTTCATCCCCACAGGTGTCACACATGGAACCACCAGCCTGATACCCGTGAGATACCCGAGGACACCGCAGGTGGTCTCCAGAGGTCTCACGCAGAACCACGGAACAAACCCTGAATGTAAAAAAAATAAACCTGGCCTATACAATCAATACATACACCCCCCCCCCCAACACCTACCGTACAATAATGTGCAAAATAACTATTATCCAGATAGGGATAATAGATTATTTGCCCATTATTAAACATTAACTAGCATATTAAAATAAATAAAGTACTACTGACCTCATCAATAAGAAGCCCCCGTCGCCAGCAACATCCTGGTCTTTCGTTGCCCACAAAATACATAGCCAATACAAAGCCAATACATTGCAAGTACATTCAGACATCAATTAACCCCTTAAACACCTTATCGGATAATAACCGCAAAGGTAATTAAGGGGTTAAGCCACACTGGCCCGATACCCACCCTTCACCCATTCATTTGTACAGTGGCTTCATCATGCAACTATATATATATATATATATACAGTGTTCGACAAATCACCCAAAAATCTACTCGCCCAACCAAGAAATCTACTCGCCACCGAGTCCCGCCCCTAGTCCCGCCCCCAACTCCGCCCCTAGTCCCGCCCCCAACTCCGCCCCTAGTCCCGCCCCCAACCCCGCTTTAAAATAAAATATATAAATAAAATACATTTAATAAATTCCTAGTCAGAACAACATTCGTTTTTGACATAAATGTATTTATTGTATTACATTATACTACAATTAGTCGTGTGTGTGTGTGTGTGTGTGTGTGTGTGTGTGTGTGTGTGTGTGTGTGTGTGTGTGTGTGTGTGTGTGTGTGTGTGTGTGTGTGTGTGTGTGTGTGTGTGTGTGTGTGTGTGTGTGTGTGTGCCAATGTCGGATCTAGAAATAAAAGCCAGATGTGAATGACTAGTTTCCTGAACCCCTTAACCAGTGTCTGGACGTCGGCGCTTCACAGAGAGACAGAGAGAGACAGACAGACAGACACATACACACACACAGAGCGGCACACACACACACACACACACAGAGAGAAAGAGAGACACACAGAGAAAGCGAGAGAATGAGAGACACACACTGAGAGAATGAGAGACAAAGAGAGAGTGCGACAGAGAGCGAAGAAGAGAGTGCGACCGAGAGAGCGAAGAAGAGTGCGACAGAGAGGGAGAGGGTGACAGAGAGAGGGAGAGGGTGACAGAGAGAGGGAGAAGGTGACAGAGAGAGGGAGAGGGTGACAGAGAGAGGGCGACACAGGGAGAGGGCGACACAGGGAGAGGGTGACACAGGGAGAGGGTGACACAGGGAGATGGAGAGGGTGGGTCACACAGGGAGAGGGTGACATGGAGAAGGAGAGGGAGGGTGACACACGGAGCGGGACAGGGTGACACAGGGAGAGGAGAGGGTGACACAGGGAGAGGGTGACACAGGGAGAGGGTGACACAGGGAGAGGGAGGGTGACACAGGGAGAGGGAGGGTGACACAGGGAGAGGGAGGGTGACACAGGGAGAGGGTGACACAGGGAGAGGGTGACACAGGGAGAGGGAGGGTGACACAGGGAGAGGGAGGGTGACACAGGGAGAGGGAGGGTGACACAGGGAGAGGGAGGGTGACACAGGGAGAGGGTGACACAGGGAGAGGGAGAGGGTGGGTGACACAGGGAGACGGAGGGTGACACAGGGAGAGGGAGGGTGACAGGGAGAGGGGGACACAGGGAGAGGGGGAGGGTGACACAGGGAGAGGGAGAGGGTGACACAGGGACAGGGAGAGGGTGACACAGGGAGAGGGAGAGGGAGAGAGAGGGAGAGAGAGGGTTACACAGGGAGAGTGAGAGGGTGACACAGGGAGAGGGAGAGAGGGAGAGGGTGACACAGGGAGAGGGTGACACAGGGAGAGAGGGAGGGTGACACGGAGAGGGTGACACAGGGAGAGGGAGAGGGTGGGTGACACAGGGAGAGGGAGGGTGACACAGGGAGAGGGAGGGTGACACAGGGAGAGGGAGGGTGACACAGGGAGAGGGAGGGTGACACAGGGAGAGGGAGGGTAACACAGGGAGAGGGAGGGTGACAGGGAGAGGGGAGGGTGACAGGGAGAGGGGGAGGGTGACACAGGGAGAGGGAGAGGGTGACACAGGGAGAGGGAGAGGGTGAGAGGGAGAGAGAGGGAGAGGGTGACACAGGGAGAGGGAGAGGGTGACACAGGGAGAGGGAGAGGGTGACACAGGGAGAGGGTGACACAGGGAGAGGGAGAGGGTGACACAGAGAGAGGGTGAGAGGGAGAGGGTGACACAGGGAGAGGGTGACACAGGAAGAGGGAGGGTGACACAGGGAGAGGGAGGGTGACACAGGGAGAGGGAGGGTGACACGGAGAGGGTGACACAGGGAGAGGGAGAGGGTGGGTGACACAGGGAGAGGGAGGGTGAAACAGGGAGAGGGAGGGTGACGGAGAGGGGGAGGGGGACACAGGGAGAGGGAGAGGGTGACACAGGGAGAGGGTGACACAGGGAGAGGGAGAGGGTGACACAGGGAGAGGGAGAGGGTGACACAGGGAGAGGGTGACACAGGGAGAGGCTGACACAGGGAGAGGGAGAGGGTGACACAGGGAGAGGGAGAGGGTGACACAGGGAGAGGGAGGGTGACACAGGGAGAGGGAGAGTGACACAGGGAGACGGAGGGTGACACAGGGAGAGGGAGGGTGACACAGGAAGAGGGAGGGTGACACAGGGAGAGGGAGATGGTGGGTGACACAGGGAGAGGGAGGGTGACACAGGGAGAGGGAGGGTGACAGGGAGAGGGAGGGTGACAGGGAGAGGGGGGAGAGTGACACAGGTAGAGGGAGAGGGTGACACAGGGAGAGGGAGAGGGTGACACAGGGACAGGGAGAGGGTGACACAGGGAGAGGGAGAGGGTGACACAGGGAGAGGGAGAGGGTGACACAGGGAGAGGGAGAGGGTGACACAGGGAAAGGGAGAGGGTGACACAGGGAGAGGGAGAGGGTGACACAGGGAGAGGGAGAGGGTGACACAGGGAGAGGGAGAGGGTGACACAGGGAGAGGGAGAGGGTGACACAGGGAGAGGGTGACACAGGGAGAGGTTGACACAGGGAGAGGGAGAGAGGGTGACACACTCACAGACACACAGACACCCACTCTCACTCAGACAAACTCACACTCACACACACACACAGTCTGTCACTCACACACACAAACACTCACCCGCAAGGCAGGGGGTCGCACATGGCAGCAGTGGGGCCTCCACACGGCAGGAGGGCCTCTGGAAGGCAGGGGGGGTCGCACATGGCAGCAGGGGCCTCAGCACGGCAGGAGGGCCTCTGCAAGGGGCCGCTCCCCCTCCAGAGGCGGACGCCGACGCTGATAGAATGGAGAAGGGCCGGTAGGGGATTTACCCTGCTTAGAGCAGGGAGAGGCTCGGGTTAGGGGATTTCCCCTGCTTAGAGCAGGGAGAGGCTCGGGTTAGGGCATTTCCCCTGCTTAGAGCAGGGAGAGGCACGCGTGGGGTGAGGGGGGGGGGTCACGGAGGCCGGGAGAGATTGGTGTGAGGGGAGGGGGGGGGTGGATGGCCTGATGGGAGGGGGGGTGGATGGCCCGATGGGAGGAGGGATGGATGGCCCAATGCGAGGGGGGGCGGATGGCCCGATGGGAGGGGGGGCGGATGGCCCGATGGGAGGGGGGGGGCGGATGGCCCGATGGGAGGGAGGGGGGGCGACAGATGGCCCTGTAGGGGCCTGAGGCGTGGAAGGGGCTGGCTGCCGGAAGGGGGAGGAGTGGAAGCGCTGAGGAGCGAAAGTTGCTGAGAGAGCCGGAGGCGGGGTAATCTCCCCCAACAACATGAACCCGCCTCCGGCTTTTTTTTTTTTTCTCCAGCGGGAAAAACAGCAGCGCGAGCGCGGGAAATTTAAAAATACACGTGTGCTGCTTGGGCCAATATTTACTCGCCCGGGGGTTAAATCCACACGCCCCTGGGCGTGTAAATGTATATAATTGTCGAACACTGTATATATATATATATATATATATACACACACAGAGAGAGAGAAAGATATATATATACAGTATATACACACACATGATGAACCAATATACAAATAAATGTAGAAGGGTTATCAAAAACATGCTGTACTACAAATAACACTTCTCCATACAGACACACTACAATAAAATCAATTTCCTTTAATAATCCTATCTGATCTTACAATCAAAATCCTCAAATGACAATCAAAAACCTCAAATGACAATCAAAACATTGCATTTACATTGTATATATGATGCATACAATCTATGCACCATATACATTCTGCAAATGAATGTTAACAATAACATTCAAAACAAAATACCAATACCTCCAAACAAGTATACTATTTAAATCAATCCAGTAAACATAAATCAATTAGCATTAATTAATGACATCCCTAAACAATGTACGTTCCATCCCTAACAATTAAACAATTAACTAATTCAAGCGTTGAACAGAACAATTTATCCTGTGAAAAAATATAAGTACCAACAAGAATACAATATAGAAATGCAAGCCTCACCCTGACCTAAAGTACACCATACAATAGCAACAATTACATCTATCTAATTTTAAAATACATTATACACACATTTAAGCATAGCAGCATAGCCAAATTAATTTAAAACACAGCAAAGCAAGCTTTTAAAACAACATAATTTCTTACCCTGTATGTATATTTCGATCTAGACATACATACATACATACATACAGTGGCAAGAAATTATATACCAAAAATAAAGAAATACACATGTTAAAAAAGCTTTTAAAATAATTAACAAGTTAAATAAAATACATTTCTTTAGTTCACTTACCATTACTTGACCCACTCACCGACTCCCGTTGAACAGCTTACTCTCGAACCAATCCACCAGGCACAGGAACCCATAAAATAACAAACCATAAAATAATAAACATTAAACTAAAAATTCAAAACAATCCACGGGTCTTCTATTTGTAATCCATCTTCATCTGTATTCTTCTTTCTTCTATCTGCGGCTCTCTTCTGGGGTCTTCTTGTCTTCTACGACCACGCCCTGGCCTTTTTCTTCTGTAGTAGGTCCTTCCTCCTCGGCGTCTTGCTTCAAAATGAGACGACATAGGCTTTTAAAGACCTATGATGTCACGTTTTCGTCATGGTTCCCACGGCCCTGATTGGGCCGTGAAAATCATGTGTTTTGGCCGAGAAAAAAAAAATGATGACGTCACTTAAAGGCAATGAAAGCACAGCCAATCAGAATGGCTTTGCTTCAATTGCCTTTAAGATAACGTCATTAAAAGAAACATGGCCGTCCTCAAATGGTACGGTAGCCAATCAGAGCGTGGGAAGTCTATCCCTACTCTGATTGGCTCTAGTACCATGTGACAGGCTTTCAATGACCCCAAGCCTCTGTCACATGGTATACTAGAGCCACCTGCGGGATGAAGCGGTGGTCCCACATCCGTGGGGGCACCGCGGACCCATAGGTGCGGGGATGAGTGGTGGTCCCACATCCGTGGGGGCACCACGGACCTGTAGTGAGCACTCGTGAGTTCCCCAGACCCCCGTGGGAACCACCGAGGCCCCGCAGACACCTGTGGGTCTGACCCGGGGCTCCCAGACATCCGCGGGCCTACCGTGGGGACCCAATTTTGGCCCACAGTGACCCAAGGAGACCACCTGGGGGCCATGGCACATGGCGGGACCCACCAACAGGCCTCCAGAACCTGTTTGAAACGAGCTGCTGGTACCCTGTAGGTCTGTCAGGTGCCCCGCCAGCCCGCCGGGGACTCGCGTGGGGCTTGTTATGAACCCTGTTTGTAAAAGGATAAATCATGTATTTATGGGGGGGCACAGGGTTTGGGTAATGTATTTAATAAATAGAATGATGCTTATTGTGGGGCTGTGTATTGTTTTTATTGTGGGTACTGGGGGTGGGGGGGGGGGTATTTTCCCCAACGGTATGTGGGTAGGCCTCCCTTGTGGGTAGTGGGTGAGGGTGGTTAGGCGTCACGGGGTGGGGGGTTAGTGTGGGAGGGTATGTAGGCGTCCCGAGTGGTGGGTGAGGGTGAGTTAACCCCTTAATGACTGTAGCGGTTAATAACCGCTATGGTGATTAAGGGGTTAGGGGACATTACATTGGATGTTTACATTCTTGTGTCTGTTTTCCAGCAGGAGAGGGAGCATGGACAGGATGAAGAGGAGGATAGTCTTCATCGTGGCAGCCGGAAATGGGTGAGTGCTATATGTATTTAATGTATTTATTGTTATTTATGTATTTAAAATGGTGCATTTAAAATTTGTGGATAATAGTAATTGTGGCCATTACTATACTGTATGTGTTAAAGGGAGGGGGGGTATTTCTTTATAAGTATGTATGTGTTTGGACATTAATTTTGGGGGGGGCACATAATTGGTACTGCAGGCCTGCGGGTAACACCCGAGGGCCCCCGCCGGCCTATACTATCATTGATGTGCATATATGTGTATGTTAGGGGTTATAGCGGTTGTTGGGGTTATATCTATCTATCTATCTATCTATCTATCTATCTATCTATATATATATATATATATATATATATATATATATATATATATATATATATATATATATATATATAATGTTGCCGGGTACATGCAACTACACACGTGGGTTTCTCAAGGCTGTTTTATTTTGCTTTGAAAAATATACAGCACACAAAACAAAATAGCTCTTTTTCCAGCAACAAACGAAAATGGCTTTTCCTTCAGCAAACCGAACAAAACAGTTTCTCTTTAGCAGACAGTTTATATATATGCAGCTTCCCTTTTTCTATGCAGGGGACAGACAGTTCACAGTTTCACTACTTTGCTACTCAGACCTTGTTTTCAGGAATCACTTTAGCAGCTTACTCCTCTCTCATCAACAGCAAGCTCCATGTGTCTACAACTTGGGTTTTAACACACCTTGATTAGGCAGCTGGGATCCAACTAATTGTCCTGAGGTTCCCAGCTGAAGTTTAACCTAGTCAGTGCTGCACTGCAGACTAGACATAGGTTTTCCAGGCATATAACTGGTTGCTTTTATTTACCCTGTCACATTCCTCCCCTGTTAGTGTTTGGCTGGGGCTACGCACGGCTGAAGCCCGACCATCCACCCCTTCTCTAGAAAAGAAGTCAGCATTTGCGTTCTCTTTTCACGGCCTATGCTGAATCTCAAATGAGAAGGGTTGGAGGGCCATATACCAGCTAGTCAATCTTGCATTGGAATCCTTCATGCTATTTAACCATTTCAGTGGAGCATGATCCATCACCAAAGTAAAATGGACTCCTGCCAGGTAATGCCTCAAAGCCTCGATTGCCCACTTTACTGCGAGGCACTCTTTCCCAATCACTGAGTAATTTTTTTCCCTTGGGAACAATTTCCTACTCAGGAAAAGGATAGGATGTTCAACTCCCTCAAACTGTTGTGACAACACTGCCCCTACCCTATCTCTGATGCATCTGTTTGCACTATAAAAGGGCTGTTGAAGTCTGGGCTTCTAAGGATGGGACCCTCTGATAGACACCTTTTTATGTCCTCAAAGGCTCTCTGACAATCCCTTGACCACACCACTTGTGTAGGGGCACACTTTTTTGTGAGGTCCGTTAAAGGGACTGCTACTTCCGAATAGTTGGGGATGAACCGCCGGTAGTACCCTGCTAAACCCAGCAGAGAGCGTACCTGCGTTTTTGTTTGGGGGGTCGGAACTTCTTTCAGGGCAGCTACCTTGTCGGCTAGTGGCCTTACTTTTCCATCTCCCACTGCATACCCTAAATATTTGGTTTCCGCTTTACCCAAGGCACATTTCTTAGGGTTGGCTGTGAGCCCTGCCTCTCTTAGAGATTTGAGGACCGCTTTTAGCCTATTTAAATGAGCCCGGCAGTGTTTACTATAAATGACAATGTCATCTAGGTAGGCTGCGGCATAAGTCCTATGGGGCCTCAGTACCTTATCCATGAGTCTCTGAAATGTGGCTGGGGCTCCATGCAGTCCAAATGGCATTGTCACAAACTGGTATAAACCCATGGGAGTGGCAAAGGCTGTTTTGCATTTGGACTTTTCCTCTAAGGGTATTTGCCAGTATCCTTTTGTCAAGTCCAAACGTGGATATATAATCCGCGTTACCAAGGGTGTCAATTAATTCGTCCACCCTTGGCATTGGATATGCGTCAAAATTGGATACCGCATTGACCTTTCAGAGGTCCACACAAAATCTTACCTTCCCATCGGGTTTAGGGACCATAACTAGTGGACTACACCACTCACTGCATGATTCCTCAATCACTCCTAAGTGTAACATTTCTTGTACCTCCTTCTCTACCAGAGCCCTATGACTTTCAGGCAACCTACACTGGCGACCAACTTTATTCTTACTTGGCTAGCTCCGCGAATTTCAGAAGATCCTGCAGATGTGCGGTTTTGTGTCGTTTTCTCCCGGGGTGTATAGCGTTATTTTCGCGGCTGTGATTTAAGCATTTCATTCCCGCTGTCTGCAATACTGCAATGCCGTGTAAAAACGCATGGGGGCGTTTGCGAGCTGTTGTCTCTAAAGTCTAATACCTTCGCGGTTCAACCTACAGTACACAGTCTGTGCGTGCGCGCGCAGTAATAGTAAAATTGCATATTTCATTTATTTTAAAGTACAGTACTGTACATGCTCAGACCCTGTTGGGGTGAAGTGAGGGGGTTCCTAACATCTGGGGGAATATGAATTTTAATTCTATGGTGAGTACTGTCTTGTAGCCGTATTATTTTGGTGGGACTGGCTGGGTACTTCTTTAGGGGGCTGACCATTACTGTACATTAAAACTTTTCTTTTTTTTTCCTCAGAAAAGAAAACGGCTAATGGGGGGATTTCTATGGATAATATTGTACTGTATGCTGATGTTTTCCGGCCGTACAGTATACTGTGTAATAAACCCTGAATAAATAAAACTATGCATTTATTCTACATATTCAGTATCGTTTCATTATGTGTCTTCCACAGTATACTGTACAGTGGTATACTGTACAGTGCCTAACATCTATGGGCAAAAAGAATTTTATTCCTAGGTGCCCTAGAACAGAAGTTCCTACGCCAATTGCCGTGAACTTGACCGCGGCCCTAAGTAGTTCCCACGCCAATTGCGCGAATATAATGTAAAATAACCCATTCTGTGGGTCTGAGCGGGTTGAAATTTACCTGGTCCTCATGCGGGAGGACCCTTGCCATAGTGGCAAAATATCAGCCTTCCAAGACCCCTGAAACCGGAGATACCAAAAGACAGTTTAAAAGCACATTACCAAAGTGGCTTTTTTTCTGCCATGCAAGTCAATGGCAGAAACCTGAACTTTAACATCACCTTGACTCCGTTCTGTTGCCACGAGAGGGTCGCAATTTGCCATGCAATCCTGCCGCAACTAGGACTACATGGTCACCGAATATGAGCCCTCTAGATCGAACAGAACCGGAGTTGTGGGTTCCAGGTTTCTGCTCATTCTGACTTAGCCGGTTCAAAGCTTTCTCCGCCATTTGCGCTCAATGGTAGGACCCTCCTCGCCGGTGTGACCCTTTTTCGCGCCATTACTGCTGGGACCCTGTTGGGGTCAAGTGAGGAGGTTCCTAACATCTAGGGGCAAAATGAATTTTATTTCTAGGTGCCCTAGAACAGAAGTTCCCACGCCAATTGACCTAGTTCCCACGACAATTGCCGTAGTTCCTACGCCAATTGCACGACCAGCCAGTTAAAAAACAGTGCAGCAAGCCTCTACAGTATATTTGTTACACTGGCAAAGGAGCAAATGGAAACAATGTGAGGCAATTCAACATGGTCTTTTATTGGTGGAGTCAGTACAAAAACATTTATTTACAATATTGAAACATTTAAAGTGCACAGCAATTCTAACCATCAACACACAATAATACATTCTGCAGCCTTTATTAAATTCTTCTGCCACAACACATTTTTGGTGCATGGGGCACAGGGAGTTAAAGTGACTTGCTTTTTATGTACTGTATTTGGGGGTTGTCTTTGGGGGTTTATTCATCAAATTATTATGATGAACTGCCTTTTGAAATGACACTGCTGTTAACTATTTCAGCCACACACCTCCAGAGTTTTTAATCCCTCCCTAGCCAAGCGTCAATCGGCTGAGTCACCCTAGCCTACCATCCCCCTCTCTCCACTGGGTCGTTGATCTTCTGCATATTGCCATTGTGTTCTTAATCCGCCCATAGCCGAGCTACAAACACTCAGCACGCCTGCGTCTAATCACACCATCCCCCTCCCCCAACCCTTAGAGGCCTGTTGTTTGAACGGTAATGCTTTGAAAAATCCCCTCTCGAATTTGAAATGTAAATCTGATGTGCACAGCACTGTGAGAATTGAGAGTACACTGATACAGTATTTCATCAGGGTGTGAAAATATTTGTCAGTCACTATGGTTTACAGTCACATGTTTTTAATACAATACAGTACATTCTTTAATATCTTTAAAATAAAAATATATAAATCCTGTATACAGGCTACTGTAAGTACATATAATGTAAAATAACCCGTTCTGTGGGTCTGAGCGGGTTGAAATTTACCTGGTCCTCATGCGGGAGGACCCTTGCCATAGTGGCAAAATATCAGCCTTCCAAGACCCCCGAAACCGGAGATACAAAAAGACAGTTTAAAAGCACATTACCAAAGTGGCTTTTTTTCTGCCATGCAAGTCAATGGCAGAAACCTGAACTTTAACATCACCCTGATGTTCTGTTGCCACGAGAGGGTCGCAATTTGCCATGCAATCCTGCCGCAACTAGGACTACATGGTCACTGAATATGTGCCCTCTAGGTCGAACAGAACCGGAGTTGTGGGTTCCAGGTTTCTGCTCATTCTGACTTAGCCGGTTCAAAGCTTTCTCCGCCATTTGCGCTCAATGGTAGGACCCTCCTCGCCGGTGTGACCCTTTTTCGCGCCATTACTGCTGGGACCATGTTGGGGTCAAGTGAGGAGGTTCCTAACATCTAGGGGCAAAATGAATTTTATTTCTAGGTGCCCTAGAACAGAAGTTCCCACGCCAATTGACCTAGTTCCCACGACAATTGCCGTAGTTCCTACGCCAATTGCGCGACCAGCCAGTTAAAAAACAGTGCAGCAAGCCTCTACAGTATATTTGTTACACTGGCAAAGGAGCAAATGGAAACAATGTGAGGCAATTCAACATGGTCTTTTATTGGTGGAGTCAGTACAAAAACATTTATTTACAATATTGAAACATTTAAAGTGCACAGCAATTCTAACCATCAACACACAATAATACATTCTGCAGCCTTTATTAAATTCTTCTGCCACAACACATTTTTGGTGCATGGGGCACAGGGAGTTAAAGTGACTTGCTTTTTATGTACTGTATTTGGGGGTTGTCTTTGGGGGTTTATTCATCAAATTATTATGATGAACTGCCTTTTGAAATGACACTGCTGTTAACTATTTCAGCCACACACCTCCAGAGTTTTTAATCCCTCCCTAGCCAAACGTCAATCGGCTGAGTCACCCTAGCCTACCATCCCCCTCTCTCCACTGGGTCGTTGATCTTCTGCATATTGCCATTGTGTTCTTAATCCGCCCATAGCCGAGCTACAAACACTCAGCACGCCTGCGTCTAATCACACCATCCCCCTCCCCCAACCCTTAGAGGCCTGTTGTTTGAACGGTAATGCTTTGAAAAATCCCCTCTCGAATTTGAAATGTAAATCTGATGTGCACAGCACTGTGAGAATTGAGAGTACACTGATACAGTATTTCATCAGGGTGTGAAAATATTTGTCAGTCACTATGGTTTACAGTCACATGTTTTTAATACAATACTGTACATTCTTTAATATCTTTAAAATAAAAATATATAAATCCTGTATACAGTATACTGTAAGTACATATAATGTAAAATAACCCGTTCTGTGGGTCTGAGCGGGTTGAAATTTACCTGTCCTCATGCAGGAGGACCCTTGCCATAGTGGCAAAATATCAGCCTTCCAAGACCCCCGAAACCGGAGATACAAAAAGACAGTTTAAAAGCACATTACCAAAGTGGCTTTTTTTCTGCCATGCAAGTCAATGGCAGAAACCTGAACTTTAACATCACCCTGACTCCGTTCTGTTGCCACGAGAGGGTCGCAATTTGCCATGCAATCCTGCCGCAACTAGGACTACATGGTCACCGAATATAAGCCCTCTAGGTCGAACAGAACCGGAGTTGTGGGTTCCAGGTTTCTGCTCATTCTGCTCATTCTGACTTAATATCTTTAATATCTTTAATATCTTTAAAATAAAAATATATAAATCCTGGTAAAATATTTTATAACTAAATAAATAAAATAATTCATTGGTGCACTGTAGGGGTGGCTGTCAATGATTATGATTCGCAGGAAAGTGAATAAATATTTATTTTATTTTATCAGGAACCAAAAAATACAAATATAAAAATAATCAGGAATAATACAGTACATACAGTACAGTAATGCAGTCTTTATTAAGTTATTTTGGCAGCTTGAAATTGGATAACCATTTGGAAAACCTTTGTAAAACATGGGGAAACATGAGTAATGCACATTTATAAGAATATTATTTAATACTACAGTATATACAGTACAGTACTGTAACATACTGTATAATATACTGTACTGTATATAATGTACTATATAGTAAAATTATTTTTTCTTTAGTCTTTATCTTTTCCTCATTCTGTCTGCAGTACAGTAGTTCATTGAGAGAGGAGAGGTTTTGTGTACATCATTGCTGCTGTTTATATACTGTACATTTGACTGTACAAGCAGATTTGACTGGACACAATGCCCCCATCCCCCTAGGCCATCGTTTTTCCTGGAACGACAAGAAAACCAAAAATTTGTGCAGTTACTGTACTGTATTATGGCAGAACTACTGTAGGTGGCTGGTGCAGCTTTGTCTGGAAAGAAAAAAAATGGGGCAGTTACTGTAGTATTCATTTACTGTAGTACTGTCAAACTAGTGTACTGTATACTGTACTGGAACTACTGTATACTCTGACTACTGTTAAATTCTATGTACTGTAACAAGATGGCTGGTGCTGCTCTCTCTGTAAAGAAAAAATTAACTACTGTATACAGTACTAGTACTCTTACTATCTGGAAAGAAAAAATCTTTGCCATACTTACCTGTAACATACTGTACTTACAATACTACAGCACAGTACTACTTTCCTGATGCTTGCCCATTACGCGCAATGACAATGGGCAACACAGTGGCAATATGGTCTATATATTTATTGCAGCGTTCCACAGTGAGTACATCGTTCCAAAAACTCAGTATGCCTTTCAACAACTCGTCCTTTTTGGAGGGTTTCACCACTTTCCGGATATGGTCCTTCAGCTGATGCCAGACCATTTCGATCGGATTGAAGTCTGGCGACCTGTCATTGGAAAGAAAGGACAATTGGTTTAAGAGCTAAAAACAGTGGGGAACAAAAATGGGACACGGTCTACTGCACTTACTCCGCTGGCGTCTTCACCCAGTTGATGCCGCGCTCAAGGATATGCACCGTTGACGCAGTGTGCTTGGGATCGTTGTCCTGGTAGAAGCGGTGACCATTGGGGAAGTCACGTGTGATGTATTGCACTATCTCGGGCACAATGTTGTCTTGGAAGAAAGCTTTATTCATGATTCCTATAGCAAGAAAAGAAAAGTGCTCAAAAAACTGCACAATAGTACAGTACAGTGCATACGGTAAGGCAACACTAGTCAAGTACAGTGCATTAGGCGACATTATATTTGATACATTTTACCTTCAAAGATGACAATGCATCCCGGTCCACGCCTAGAGATGGCACCCCACACATGCAGCTTCACAGGGTGTTTTGGCCGCGGCTTCAAAGATAAGCGGCCTTTTTTGTGGAACGCAAATCGTGCAAATCTCTCCAGCGACACAGTAGACTCATCAGTGAAGATGCAATCCTGGAAAGTCTCCCCGCTGTCGATCCATGCCTGGGCCTGGAGCACTGTTTTGATTTTGTTTGCGTTCCGTATCATGGGGTACACTCTGTAATGACAAGGAATAAAAAAAAATTGCGGCACAGTGCAGTACAGTTTGGGAAACAACACTTTTACCTCCTGTACTGTCCAGTACTAACCTCACACGTCCATATTTCCATCCAATGCTGCGTCTCATCTTCTTTATGCTGCTCTCGGATACAGTCAGATTGTGCTTTTTCTGCAGAGTGTATTTGACCTTTAATGCATTCCTCTCATCATTCTCCTCACTTATTTTGTCCACCAGAACAGTTGTCTCCCTACAATGTAAAGAAATTATATTGTTTTATTAATATGCAGCAATATAAAATGTATATAAATGTAATGTTGTAATATACAGTACATTAAATATAAATAGACAAAATATATATACTGTTGTACTATAAATATAAATATACAAAATAAATATACTGTTGTAATATAAATATAAATATACAGTACATCCTATTCAGTATATACCGTTGTAAGATTAATTGAAATATACAAAAAATGTATACTGTTGTATTATAAATATAAATAGCCAAAATATATATACTGTTGTACTATAAATATAAATATACAAAATAAATATACTGTTGTAATATAAATATAAATATACAGTACATCCTATTCAGTATATACCGTTGTAAGATTAATTGAAATATACAAAAAATGTATACTGCTGTACTATAAATATAAATAGACAAACTACTGTACAGTATGTTGTAATATAAATCAACAGAAATAACAACAGTATTACAGTAGATACAGAACTGTACTGTAGATGGATGTGCACTGAGATTTGTCTGTGTTTTATGTTATGTCTCTGGTTTTAAATACATATTGCCATGCTCAGTAGCACTCCTCTGTGAAACTTATATGCTTATATATATGTTGTGGGTATTTTGGGGGTTCAATTTGAGCTTGTAGGTGTTCTGTATGTTTTATAATTCTTGTGCAGCTAGTCTTGGCTGTTTTGGAGGGTGGCAACCTCCTATCCAATTGAAGCTCACTCCCTCCCACATTTAAATGGTTAAAAGCTCACTCCATGGCATCTCCAACTATCAGGGGAACTTGCCTGCATGCAGTGTGATTGTGACAAATCTATTACAGAGTGCTTTTCCTGGTAATGTACAGGTTAATAAAAGCTTCAATCAGACTTAGAACTTTTGCAACTTATATTGACAGATTTATTATAAATCATTCTTCCTGGCAATGCACAGGCTATTAAGAATTTATATTAGTGTAGGGACCCTTGAAACGTGGTCTGCCGTGAAGTTTGGCTCAAGGGCTTACAACAATTTGGCCAAAATGTTAAACTAAAAGACCATTTTATTTATTAGTTATTTATACATGTATATTTAGGCACTGTACCGTATATAAGTTTTTCTGGATGTGCACTGAGCTTTGTCTGTGTTTTATGTTATGTCTCTGGTTTTAAATACATATTGCCATGCTCAGTAGCACTCCTCTGTGAAACTTATATGCTTATATATATGTTGTGGGTATTTTGGGGGTTCAATTTGAGCTTGTAGGTGTTCTGTATGTTCTGTAGATGTACAGTACAGTTTTCTATATTTTTTTTTTGTTAAGTTTTATAAATATACTTAAGCGTTTGTTACACTTGGTGCCTTTTTCCGGTCTCTGTTTTTTCCTTGTGCTCACGGTGGTTAATGGCACAACGAGGTCAGAAGTAGCTAACCAGCGTTGGATAGCAGCAATTCGGTGTCCGCTCCTGTACATCTCCTTAATTCGCATGCTGAGATCCTTTGAAATCTTTTTAACAGGCATTGCTGCGAGTAGAAAGAAATACAAACACAAGAATGTATATTCGATGTTTAGTCGATGTGTATTCTATGTGCAGTCAATACACAAAATGGATGGTGTATTTATACGGTAATGACTCACACACCCACTTTCAACACCTGTACCTGGCCGCCATGCATAAAAGGTCACACACTTTGCATAGGCCACCACTCCAGGATCTTTATCTGAACTTGCCCTTGTCCAGATACTGTACTGCATTGTGCCACCTGCTTCCATGGAGCATCCCCGGTTCTAAGGACGCAAGAACCCTCTCACCTCTGCCGTGCCTGTCATGCTGAAAAAGCGAAAGGCGGTTGCCGTTTCCACGCCAAGTGCAAAGCGACAGGCTAAGGCCAATAAAGAAAACCTTCTGCTGACCCCAAAGATTAAGGGTTTTCTTAGATGTAAGCCTCATTATGTGAAGAAGATATACGGTAATAAGCTCTCTACGCAAAACGAATGGCAGCCAACCCATCGGACCCGCAGACCACTTCCCATATGCTTCGACGACTCTGCTTTAGCTGTCCTGGAAATCTTCATCCCGTCTTCTCCACCCCCATCTTCTCCGGTTCCATCTGACAACGCTGCCGCCTCTGAAATCCACGGGTCACATTCTCCTTTGCTCTTAGACGACTCTGCTTCTCGCCCGGAAATCCAAAGGTCACCTTCTCCATCCCTCTTCGACGCTACCGCTTCTCCTCTACCAGGTATCCACAGGTCACCTCCTCCACTCTCCATCGATGCCGCTTCTCTCCATGGAACCCCCATCTCATCCTCCGTTGCACCCATCCCCCAGATGTCCAGACGCCATGCACAAGAAGCAGCTTGTTGGACCGGATGCTGAATGGGATACGTGTGGATCTCCCCGGGAATTCTATTGTGCTGGCAAAGATAGATCTGCTTCTGGAGACCATGTTAAATGTGGAGCAACGGATGCTACAAATGGAGCAACGGATGGATCAACAGATGGAGAAGATAGAGGCTGACATTGCGGGCATACATTATTTGCTCGGTGCTAATGCCCCTGTTTCCCCGACGCCGGAGCAGGAGGGTGACATGGATGTGATGAATGGGACCTTCGACCCCCTTCCATCACCAAGCGCCCCCCCTCCACCACAAGATGTAGTGTACATCTATGCCGTTGAGGAGGACATGACAACCCCGTCAAGACCACGCCAGGAGACAACACGGCGACCATGACCGGAGGAAAGCTTCCTCCCAGACATCCTACCATCGCCCGATCCCACAAGCACACCCGCTCCCAAAAGTCCTAAAGTCCTAAAGTCCTAAAGTCCTCGCATCGAAACAGTGCCCGACATCACCCTGCGCGATCTGACAGCGGTGCTTAGGGAGAAGGTTAGGATGATGAGTGCTGGTGCACCCCACAAGTATGCCTTGATCATTTTTAAGCACCATGTTCCCGACACGTTGTACTGCGAGTGGGTGTTCAAAGTGAACTACGATGGGAATCACGTAAAAAAGGCCCTTCCTGCCAATTTAAGGAAAAACAATGTGGAAGAATTGCGGCGCTTTAATACAGTTACAGATTCTGTAATGAAAGGCATTAGAGACTGCATTAATGGCGTTTTGCGCCATGCAAGGAATCGGCCATGGATGGACAATGTGGAGGACTGTCAGTGAGACCACACTGTGTGCTGAACTGTATTGTACTCTACATGTTTTGCCCTACAGTACCTGCTGTACTTAAACAAAGGAGATGTTGTTGTGTGTTTTTTTTCACAGGACATGCTCAACTCCAGTCCCTGAGGGCCGCAAACAGGCACGGTTTTCAATGTTGCCCTGAAAACCGGAGATGTTACTTAAAATGTCATTTTAACTCCCTTTGCCCCATGCACCAAAAATGTTTTGTGGCAAAAGAATTTAATAAAGGCTGCAGAATGTATTATTGTGTGTTGATGGTTAGAATTGCTGTGCACTTTAAATGTTTCAATATTGTAAATAAATGTTTTTGTACTGACTCCACCAATAAAAGACCATGTTGAATTGCCTCACATTGTTTCCATTTGCTCCTTTGCCAGTGTAACAAATTGACTGTAGAGGCTTGCTGCACTGTTTTTGAACTGGCTGGTCGTGCAATTGGCGTAGGAACTACGGCAATTGGCGTGGGAACTAGGTCAATTGGCGTGGGAACTTCTGTTCTAGGGCACCTAGAAATAAAATTCATTTTGCCCCTAGATGTTAGGAACCTCCTCACTTGACCCCAACAGAGTCCCAGCAGTAATGGCGGCGAGAAAGGGTCACACCGGCGAGGAGGGTCCTACCATTGAGCGCAAATGGCGGAGAAAGCTTTGAACCGGCTAAGTCAGAATGAGCAGAAACCTGGAACCCACAACTCCGGTTCTGTTCGACCTAGAGGGCTCATATTCGGTGACCATGTAGTCCTAGTTGCGGCAGGATTGCATGACAAATTGCGACCCTCTCGTGGCAACAGAACGGAGTCAGGGTGATGTTAAAGTTCAGGTTTCTGCCAATGACTTGCATGGCAGAAAAAAAAACACTTTGGTAATGTGCTTTTAAACTGTCTTTTTGTATCTCCGGTTTCGGGGGTCTTGGAAGGCTGATATTTTGCCACAATGGCAAGGGTCCTCCCGCATGAGGACAGGTAAATTTCAACCCGCTCAGACCCACAGAACGGGTTATTTTACATTATATGTACTTACAGTATACTGTATACAGGATTTATATATTTTTATTTTAAAGATATTAAAGAATGTACTGTATTGTATTAAAAACATGTGACTGTAAACCATAGTGACTGACAAATATTTTCACACCCTGATGAAATACTGTATCAGTGTACTCTCAATTCTCACAGTGCTGTGCACATCAGATTTACATTTCAAATTCGAGAGGGGATTTTTCAAAGCATTACCGTTCAAACAACAGGCCTCTAAGGGTTGGGGGATGGTGTGATTAGACGCAGGCGTGTTTGTAGCTCAGCTATGGGCGGATTAAGAACACAATGGCAATATGCAGAAGATCAACGACCCAGTGGAGAGAGGGGGATGGTAGGCTAGGGTGACTCAGCCGATTGACGCTTGGCTAGGGAGGGATTAAAAACTCTGGAGGTGTGTGGCTGAAATAGTTAACAGCAGTGTCATTTCAAAAGGCAGTTCATCATAATAATTTGATGAATAAACCCCCAAAGACAACCCCCAAATACAGTACATAAAAGCAAGTCACTTTAACTCCCTGTGCCCCATGCACCAAAAATGTGTTGTGGCAGAAGAATTTAATAAAGGCTGCAGAATGTATTATTGTGTGTTGATGGTTAGAATTGCTGTGCACTTTAAATGTTTCAATATTGTAAATAAATGTTTTTGTACTGACTACACCAATAAAAGACCATGTTGAATTGCCTCACATTGTTTCCATTTGCTCCTTTGCCAGTGTAACAAATGTACTATTGAGGTTTGCTGCACTGTTTTTTAACTGGCTGGTCGCGCAATTGGCGTAGGAACTAGGTCAATTGTCGTGGGAACTAGGTCAATTGGCGTGGGAACTTCTGTTCTAGGGCACCTAGAAATAAAATTCATTTTGCCCCTAGATGTTAGGAACCTCCTGACTTGACCCCAACAGGGTCCCAGCAGTAATGGCAATGAGAAAGGGTCACGCCGGCGAGGAGGGTCCTACCACTGAACGCAAATGGCGGAGAAAGCTTTGAACCGGCTAAGTCAGAATGAGCAGAAACCTGGAACCCACAACTCCGGTTCTGTTCGATCTAGAGGACTCATATTCGGTGACCATGTAGTCCAAGTTGCGGCAGGACCCTCTCGTGGCAACAGAACGGAGTCAGGGTGATGTTAAAGTTCAGGTTTCTGCCATTGACTTGCATGGCAGAAAAAAAGCCACTTTGGTAATGTGCTTTTAAACTGTCTTTTTGTATCTCCGGTTTCGGGGGTCTTGGAAGGCTGATATTTTGCCACTATGGCAAGGGTCCTCCCGCATGAGGACCAGGTAAATTTCAACCCGCTCAGACCCACAGAATGGGTTATTTTACATTATATTCGCACAATTGGCGTGGGAACTACTTAGGGCCGCGGTCAAGTTCACGGGCAATTGGCATGGGAACTTCTGTTCTAGGGCACCTAGGAATAATATTCTTTTTGCCCATAGATGTTAGGCACTGTACAGTATACCACTGTGCAGTATACTGTGGAAGACACATAATGAAACGATACTGAATATGTAGAATAAATGCATAGTTTTATTTATTCAGGGTTTATTACACAGTATACTGTACGGCCGGAAAACATCAGCATACAGTACAATATTATCCATCGAAATCCCCCCATTAGCCGTTTTCTTTTCTGAGAAAAAACAAAAAGAAAAGTTTTAATGTACAGTACAGTAATGGTCAGCCCCCTAAAGAAGTACCCAGCCAGCCTCACCAAAATAATACGGCAACAAGACAGTACTCACCATTGAATTTCCCATTCAGCTTGTGCCGGCGCCGGTCCACTGCCAGTCCAGCTTTCTTCATCATCCACGTCGATAGTTGGCAGCGGGACTAGTCCACCTGTAGTCAGCAGGTGAGGCTGGAAATCGCTTAGGTACATGCAAGCTTCATCAAAACTGCACGCCAAATCCAGCTCAGCCTCAGGCTCAGGCTCAGGGTTGTCACTGACAGTGGGACCATCATTGGAAGCCGGTGCTGGTGCTGGTGCTTTGCTTGGCAGCGACTGTCGCTTCTTAGTTGGTTTTAACACGACCCTTTGCCTTTTGCCGCCTCCATGATCATAGATACGGGAAAAACCCGATGATACACACCAATACCCTCCAACAAATTGGGGCTCAATACGGTGAAAACAGGGGTCACTACATAACCTTTTCCTTACTGCACGCTTCCACATATGAGGAGTTGGCGAAGATTTGTAAAAGTCCTATTTTTCGATAAAATACTGATAAATTTGAGCAACTGTTGCCATCTTATCCTCTGTTGCATTAATCGCGGCCCATATCAAATACGCGTAACTTCTGTCAGGTTTTTGGAAAGCAGGCTGCACTTGAACACTCATGGTGGGTCTCTGCAGAATAGTGTAACACAAACTGAAACTGGTCTTTGTCTTTCTTTAATATGAAAAGCCTAAATTGATACATTTTTGCAACTCTTCCTTCAGTCTCAAGGCCAAGGCCAAGTTACAATGGCACACTGTGGTACAGTGAACTTAAAGTGATTTGTTACCGGCGCTAACCACACCCAATCTGTGATAAAATAGTGCACAAAATTAAAATTCAAAATAAAATGTGTCAAGGTGATCACTGATCAAATTCTCAACCTTCCAGGAATGTGTACAGATTCCTTTCAATAGTAGCTTGTCCGGGATGGGAAGGGAGCGAAGATAGCAGGGATACACCATGAAAAATAAAAAATAAATGCATACAATAGTGTAATAAGTTCTTTTCAATCTGGATAAAACATGTATGTCTTGGCTCTATAGCAATGCCTACTTACAGCAGGTCAAAAGGTAAAAAGCATTGATCTACACAGCAGGTAGAAAGGTGTCAGGATCTTCAGGAACAACAGCCCAGGTTTACAGCATAAGAAATCAGCACCTCAGCTCAGACGTCAGTAGATGTGAGTGGATCAGAGACATGCAAAAGAAAGGCAGACCATAGTGTCGATCGTGCATAAAATTTATATAAACAAACAACAAATTTTAGGAATTGTACTCACATTGTGTACATAATCATAGTTCACATAAGGCTTTACTTGAGGCAAATGGAGTGCTGGTTCAGTGTGGAGCAGCTCACCGGGGATCTTCTCCTTAGACTCACAACAGACCGGGTGGGAGATGGCGTCTGACGTCACATCCGCTGTTGGGGTGACGGCATCCGGTCTTGGTGGCAAACGGTGGGGGAACTCAGCAACTCTGAAGCCTTCAGTAGAAAGAGCAGCTGCAGCAATGAAAGTGGCTCTACGCGTTTCGTCGTACTAGACAACTTCCTCAGGAGCAATGAATAATTCTCAAATGAGTTGTGGGTTTATATATACTAAACAATTGAACAAATAAGCAATTAACCAATTTAATATAACAATTATATAATTGAAAATTTAAAAGATACACTGGTTCTCCAATAAATAGGTACATAACTCAGTGTTCAAAAACGGCGCAGTGTTAATACAAATAGGCATTTAAAACAACATCTAAGTAAATAAAATATCTAAGTAAATAAAATTCAGGATCTAATCATGATAATATTCTAGGTATTTATAGGGAGCCATAACTAATTGGTTCTTATGTACTCACAGAGCAAAAATGAGGGAGAGAGAGGGGAGAAGAATATAAGAGTGAATTAGTAACATATTAGTAACATATTAAGATTGATTAAAATATACACTTATATGTATCAAAAGTAATAAAAATATAAATATACATAAAATATATATAAATATAAAAAAACCTTTGTTCATTTAGTAAGTGACCCAATATTGATAATAAAAGGCACCTGACATATAACTAATGTCAGTGGGAGAGGTCGCAGAAAGGATTTACAGAGATAAGGGGCCCGAGCAGACCGTGCATTAGATAAGAAATGGGATAATCTCAAATTCTGCATTAAGCCCATTTGGCATTAATGTTTTTAATTTGTGTATCCAATACATCTCACGTCTGCTCAGATCTACATCTCTGCTGCGACCCCTCCAGTGTTGTCGCACATGCTCAATGGCAGTGAATTTTAGTCCTTTAGTATTGGAATTGTGGTACTTAGCAAAATGTTTGGACACACTATGCGTTAGTATGCTTCTCCTAATATTGCTGAGGTGTTCTACAATACGTGTTCTGATGGCTCTTTTAGTTTTTCCCACGTATTGTAGTCCACAGGGGCATTCTAATAGGTATATGACATAGTCACTATAACAATTCATATATTGCTTTATTTTAAAGTGTTCTTTGGTTACATTACACATAAAGTTCTTTTTGTCTGTCTGTTTATGTTCACATGCCTTGCACATTGTGCAACCAAAGAAGCCCTCCAGATTCTGAAGCCATCCGATCAATTATTTAGATCTGGTGATATATATTGAAGATGGTCTTCTTAAAACCAAATCGTTTTTTTTAAAATGTAGACAGCAACAATTATATTTTGTGTTCAAGTTGCCATCATCACCAGTGGATGGATAATGTCCCCTATAGCCAATTTAGAAGAATGCGTTGGAATTGCACGGAAGAAACTGTATTTGAAGAACAGTGCAAAACTTTGGAGTCACGCTTTAAACAAAAGAACTATAAGAAAGAAATTTTAGACACTGCGTTCAATAAAGCGAAAAACCTGGATAGAAAAGATTTATTGTAACCTAAAAAAGAAATAACACCATTAGTAAAAAACAATGTATTTGACACAGCTTTTCTGACAACTTACAATAAAGATGCCAGCAATATTGGTAAAATTATTCGAAAACATTGGCATGTTTTAAAGAGTGACCCAATTTTAAATAGCACACTCCCAGAGAACCCAAAAATAATTTTTAAAAAAGCACAAAATCTGAAGAGTATTGTCGCTCCAAGTGCCCTAAAAAGATAGAAACAACAAATAAAGGATGGCTTCAGAATCTGGAGGGCTTCTTTGGTTGCACAATGTGCAAGGCATGTAAACATAAACAGACAGACAAAAAGAACTTTATGTGTAATGTAACCAAAGAACACTTTAAAATAAAGCAATATATGAATTGTTATAGTGACTACGTCATATACCTATTAGAATGCCCCTGTGGACTACAATACGTGGGAAAAACTAAAAGAGCCATCAGAACACGTATTGTAGAACACCTCAGCAATATTAGGAGAAGCATACTAACGCATAGTGTGTCCAAACATTTTGCTAAGTACCACAATTCCAATACTAAAGGACTAAAATTCACTGCCATTGAGCATGTGCGACAACACTGGAGGGGTCGCAGCAGAGATGTAGATCTGAGCAGACGTGAGATGTATTGGATACACAAATTAAAAACATTAATGCCAAATGGGCTTAATGCAGAATTTGAGATTATCCCATTTCTTATCTAATGCACGGTCTGCTCGGGCCCCTTATCTCTGTATATCCTTTCTGCGACCTCTCCCACTGACATTAGTTATATGTCAGGTGCCTTTTATTATCAATATTGGGTCACTTACTAAATGAACAAAGGTTTTTTTATATTTATATATATTTTATGTATATTTATATTTTTATTACTATTGATACATATAAGTGTATATTTTAATCAATCTTAATATGTTACTAATATGTTACTAATTCACTCTTATATTCTTCTCCCCTCTCTCTCCCTCATTTTTGCTCTGTGAGTACATAAGAACCAATTAGTTATGGCTCCCTATAAATACCTAGAATATTATCATGATTAGATCCTGAATTTTATTTACTTAGATATTTTATTTACTTAGATGTTGTTTTAAATGCCTATTTGTATTAACACTGCGCCGTTTTTGAACACTGAGTTATGTACCTATTTATTGGAGAACCAGTGTATCTTTTAAATTTTCAATTATATAATTGTTATATTAAATTGGTTAATTGCTTATTTGTTCAATTGTTTAGTATATATAAACCCACAACTCATTTGAGAATTATTCATTGCTCCTGAGGAAGTTGTCTAGTACGACGAAACGCGTAAAGCCACTTTCATTGCTGCAGCTGCTCTTTCTACTGAAGGCTTCAGAGTTGCTGAGTTCCCCCACCGTTTGCCACCAAGACCGGATGCCGTCACCCCAACAGCGGATGTGACGTCAGACGCCATCTCCCACCCGGTCTGTTGTGAGTCTAAGGAGAAGATCCCCGGTGAGCTGCTCCACACTGAACCAGCACTCCATTTGCCTCAAGTAAAGCCTTATGTGAACTATGATTATGTACACAATGTGAGTACAATTCCTAAAATTTGTTGTTTGTTTATATAAATTTTATGCACGATCGACACTATGGTCTGCCTTTCTTTTGCATGTCTCTGATCCACTCACATCTACTGACGTCTGAGCTGAGGTGCTGATTTCTTATGCTGTAAACCTGGGCTGTTGTTCCTGAAGATCCTGACACCTTTCTACCTGCTGTGTAGATCAATGCTTTTTACCTTTTGACCTGCTGTAAGTAGGCATTGCTATAGAGCCAAGACATACATGTTTTATCCAGATTGAAAAGAACTTATTACACTATTGTATGCATTTATTTTTTATTTTTCATGGTGTATCCCTGCTATCTTCGCTCCCTTCCCATCCCGGACAAGCTACTATTGAAAGGAATCTGTACACATTCCTGGAAGGTTGAGAATTTGATCAGTGATCACCTTGACACATTTTATTTTGAATTTTAATTTTGTGCACTATTTTATCACAGATTGGGTGTGGTTAGCGCCGGTAACAAATCACTTTAAGTTCACTGTACCACAGTGTGCCATTGTAACTTGGCCTTGGCCTTGAGACTGAAGGAAAAGTTGCCAAAATGTATCAATTTAGGCTTTTCATATTAAAGAAAGACAAAGACCAGTTTCAGTTTGTGTTACACTATTCTGCAGAGACCCACCATGAGTGTTCAAGTGCAGCCTGCTTTCCAAAAACCTGACAGAAGTTACGCGTATTTGATATGGGCCGCGATTAATGCAACAGAGGATAAGATGGCAACAGTTGCTCAAATTTATCAGTATTTTATCGAAAAATAGGACTTTTACAAATCTTTGCCAACTCCTCATACGTGGAAGCGTGCAGTAAGGAAAAGGTTATGTAGTGACCCCTGTTTTCACCGTATTGAGCCCCAATTTGTTGGAGGGTATTGGTGTGTATCATCGGGTTTTTCCCGTATCTATGATCATGGAGGCGGCAAAAGGCAAAGGGTCGTGTTAAAACCAACTAAGAAGCGACAGTCACTGCCAAGCAAAGCACCAGCACCAGCACCGGCTTCCAATGACGGTCCCACTGTCAGTGACAACCCTGAGCCTGAGGCTGAGCTGGATTTGGCGTGCAGTTTTGATGAAGCTTGCATGTACCTAAGCGATTTCCAGCCTCACCTGCTGACTACAGGTGGACTAGTCCCGCTGCCAACTATCGACGTGGATGATGAAGAAAGCTGGACTGGCAGTGGACCGGCGCCGGCACAAGCTGAATGGGAAATTCAATCCTGAACCATTATCAATTAACACATCAACCGCGCGTCAGCCGGGCATGCGCCTGGCTGGGAAGGCAAAAGGAGCCCGGTATGCTCCAGGTGAACAGCGTGGCATTCCAGGAACATGCCAGGTAAAAGCCGGTGATTTGTAAGAATAAAAGCTGCCGCAGCAGTATAAGGACGGGAACGTACTTTTACCCCAGGTGCTGTCTCGATTGCATGGGAAATTAAGTTAGTTTGTCCTGGTAAGTCAGAAAAAACATCCTGGAATTGTGTAATTATTGCTAACAATTCCCCTTTTTGTTCAGAGGACAACTGTTTACCCATTGGGATTTTATCGTCACTCACGATGTTCTCCTGTGGAGGCTGAGGACCCAAGTCCGTTTCCTCCTCCACCGGGTGGATGAATAGAGACCGCTGCATCTTCCAGGGTTTCAGCAAGTTCACATGGTAAATTTGTTTACCCTTCCTGGACCCTGGTTGAGCGATCTCGTAATCCACATTACCCGTACAGCGGAGTACTTCAAATGGGCCCTGCCATTTGGCCAGGAGTTTACTCTCGCAACTGGGTAACAATAACATCACCTGGTCTCCTGGGTGAAACACTCTCATGCGAGCATTCTGATTGTAATGTCTCTCCTGATTGTCCTGGGCTGATCTAAGATTCTCCCTGGCAAAATGGCCGACCACATCTAGGCGCTTCCTAAGGTCTAGTACATATTGCAGGGTATTTTTAGAAGGGGACTGCTGTTCCTCCCAGGACTCCTTTAGGAGGTCTAGGATACCCCGCGGTTGGTGGCCATAGAGCAATTCAAATGAAGAGAATCCCGTGGAGGCCTGGGGAACTTCCCGCACTGCAAACAGCAGAAAAGGGAGAAGTTCATCCCAGGCTCTCTTTTCTGAGTCTACAAATTTCCTCAGCATCCCTTTTAGAGTTCGGTTAAATCTTTCCACCAATCCGTCAGTCTGTGGATGGTAGACCGATGTCCGAACAGACTTGACCTCTAGTAACTTTAAGACATCCTGCATCAGTTTAGCCATGAAATTTGTACCTTGGTCTGTCAACATAACCTGGGGAAGTCCAACCCGTGAGAACAGTTCCAACAACATGTTGGCAACTTGCTTCGCCGTTACTGTTCTCAGGGGGAACGCCTCAGGATATCTTGTTGCATAGTCCACTATTACAAGGATAAACCTGTGTCCTTTCGCAGAAGGTTCTAGAGGTCCTACCAAGTCTACCCCAATCCTCTCAAAGGGAACTGACACCAAGGGTAGAGGAACCAAAGGGGCTGGTTTTTGTCCTTTTGGACTAGTTAGCTGGCACTCCGGACATGCTGCACATAGCTTAGCAATATCACTATGCATCCCTGGCCAATAGAATCGGGATGAAATACGGTCCAATGTTTTATCCCTGCCCAGGTGACCAACCCAAGGGACAGTATGGGCTAGAGTGAACACAGATTTAACAAATGCCTTGGGAACCAATATCTGTCTGGTGACCTCCCCTGTTTGTGTCTGCCTATTCACCCTATATAGGATATCCTTTGATAGCTCAAAATGGGGGAATACTATCACCCCTGTGCATCTAAAATCTGTTCATCAATTTTCACCACCTTGTCATACTGTCTCGCAAGGACTGGGTCTTCCCTTTGCTTCTGGCGAAAGTCAGGGAGGTACAGGTCTGGTAAATCTCCAGGGCCCATATCCCCCTCCCTTTGGCCATCCCCAGCCATCACTTGTGACCTCTGACTACTAGAATGGTCACCTTGAGACCCAGATTTCTGCAACCAGTCCTGTTTGTCCAAGGGTCTTTTATCTCTCTCCGCTTGCAGCCGGGCCTGCTCGCACAGAAACGCTTTCAACATTTCTTCCATTCTTGTGTGTGTGTGTGTGTGTGTCCCTTTAACTGCAGGAGCCTTTTGGAAAAAAAATCAAATCTCACTTCTTGACAACCATATATTGCAGGGTACATGCAACTACACACGTGGGTTTCTTGACAAGGCTGTTTTATTTTGCCTTGAAAAATATACAGCACATAAAACAAAAATAGCTCTTTTTTCAGCAACAAACGAAAATGGCTTTTCCTTCAGCAAACCGAACAAAACAGTTTCTCTTTAGCAGACAGTTTATATATATGCAGCTTCCCTTTTTCTATGCAGGGCACAGACAGTTCACAGCTTCACTACTTTGCTACCCAGACCTTGTTTTCAGGAATCACTTTAGCAGCTTACTCCTCTCCCATCAACAGCAAGCTCCATGTGTCTACAACCTGGGTTTTAACGCACCTTGATTAGGCAACTGGGATCCAACTAATTGTCCTGAGGTTCCCAGCTGAAGTTTAACCTAGTCAGTGCTGCACTGCAGACTAGACATAGGTTTTCCAGGCATATAACTGGTGGCTTTTATTTACCCTGTCACATATATATATTTATTTATTTATATTCATTTATTTATTAGATATATTTATTTATTTATTTAGTGTGGGGCTGCTGTGTGTGATTATTTTTTATTGTGGGTAGCGGGTGTGGGTGAAGGGGGTATTAGCCCCAACGGTGGTTGTTTAGCACTTGCGGGTGGGTAGCGGGAGCCCTTAACCCCTTCATGACCGTAGCGGTATTAACTGCTATGGTCGTGAAGGGGTTAAGTGCACCCGCAACCCCCCCCCCCGCAAGCCCTAAACAAACAACAAGGGCCAATTACCCCCTTCACCCACCCCCGTTACCCACAATAAACCTGGCACGGCGGGCTAACCCCTTCATTTCCTTAGCGGTTAGCCGCTAAGGTAATGAAGTGGGCTGTACATGCATTTTTCCTGCCTCGGATGCATGCCGGGGGTCTCCGGTGCTGGTATTAATGGGTATCAGCTCCGGAGACCCCCGGCATCAATCCCAGGCAGGAAAAAGGCCTGATCTTTTCTAAGTGTCGACCTTGCTGATGCTTCTCCTCCACCAACTTGCCAACTTTAGATGGCGGGCTGGATTGCCGAAAAACTCTCCTATCTGGAGTGCCGATCAGCAGCGAAAAGCTGATCGGGGCTACATGAATTCAGCCGAGTTCAAAAAGTGCCGGTAAGTGGCTAATCGGCACCCGGCTGCCGATAAGTTTTTATCGGCAACAAAAATTGCCGATAATTCCCACTTATCGGCGCTTACTGAATCGGGAGGGCAAAGTTGCTGAAAAAATGGCTTACTGCATGAGGCCTTAAGTCTGTTTGCAGATGATATAATGTTATGCAGACGATATAATGTTATCCTTAACTAACCCACATTTCTCACTCCCTGCTCTATATAAAGTATTAGAAGACTTTAAAAAAAAATCCAGGCTTTAATATAAATAAGAGTAAATAACAAGCACTTAATACCAACCTTCCTCAACCATAACATTGACATCAGGAAATGTTGACTTTAAATTGAAGAAATATACTATTAAGTTTCTGGGAATTAAATTTACCAACTCATACCCCACCTTATACTCTATATTTCCTGGCCAATTCCTCATTCATGTATCAAGCACTTTAAACACAAATCTGAAACCATGGTCACGCTACTCAATATCCTGGATAGGAAAGATATATGCCCTTCAAATGACACTCCTGCCAAAAAAGCTATATTTATTCAGAGCACTCCCCATCCAAATTAGATCGAAAGACCTGATAAGCCTGCAAAGGAACATGTTAATTTTTGTTTTGAAACGAGAAAAAAACAGAATAAATACTAAAGTACTTATTAGACCTAGGACAGAGGGAAGCTTAGCGGTACAATGTCTACAGACATACTACCTGGCTGCACATATCACCCAACTGACAGCATGGCATGTGGCACCTCACCAGGTAAAATGGGTCGCATTAGAAAATGCCCATACAGTTGTAACGGATTTTCTGGCCTGGCTGACCCACCCAATCTCACATTGGCCACTGTGGTCTAACCAGTCCCCATTACATGGTCGTGTCTGGTGGTGCACCTGTTGGCAACAGGACTCCTGAGTCTTCCGCATGATGTTGTGTGGGGAAGGTCAACCCAGACAGGCAGCTGAGGTAGTGTGCGTGAGTCCTACCTACATACAATGCAGCACCTCCACCTCATCAGGATCTCTGCTTCCGCAAGGAGATGGTTCTGATGAGGAACTCCTCAGTGGTGCCTTCCACTGTGGAGTAACTTCACACTCACACATTGGGGTTCTTGTGATCAAGGGCATCTTTATTGATTGATGGTATAGGCAGACTGCCCCTCGCAGCAAACAGCTTAGCCGCTCATCTTCTTCTGTGCTCTCCTTTCAGAAGATCTATCTGCCCTCCCAATGGAGTTGGATCACCTCTCCCCTCAGGGAGATCACCACCTGTGCCAGGTCCCTGGACACAGTGTAAGCCCTGCCAGCCTTACTGCTGCAGGTCAGACTATTTGCTGTAGAATCACTCCTAATTAGCACACTTGACCTTGAGCATAACAGCCATCATAACAGACACTAACTTTGGGGCAGTGCTGTGTCTTATATACCAAGGAAATGGCTCCACCTCCTGTGTCACTAACAATGAACAGAAGGTCTGTTACCACTCCCTTCATGTACATATGACACCTCACCAGGGTGTGAGGGCAAACCTCCATGATTGATGCTGGCAACCCTGTATACTTACCAGGCTTACTGCCAGCATGAGAGAGAACTGTATACCATTTTTAACACATGGTTACACAGTATACAGTATAGCTTCCTCAAACAGTTCAGCCTTATTATGGCTCCCTAAAAAGACGAGACATGAGTAAAAACCTCCCAACTATCCCCCTTTCCCTGAAGATATGGGATACGGTTGGCTTAAAAAGAGGCCTCGCAACCACATATACAGGGATGCTGCCTATATTTGGGAATCCTCATTTCCTGCCCAGATTTAAAGTAGAACAGTTCTCTTGGTGGATTAAAAATGGACTATGCACAAGATATAATAACAGGTACTGGTGTTACTTTTGCAGTTCTCAGAGAATTAAAACAAATTCCAAAAGCTGAATTTCTGAGATATGCCCAGATCACACACTATCTTTCAGATTGGCACTGCGAGCGCCTGATGCAACAGGGCACAGTTTTTGAGGAGACCTATCTTTCCACACCCTTTATGAAACAGATAATCTGTACAACCGGTTCATCAGTGCCTGGCAAGAACTTAGTTCTGTCCTTATGGATGCAGTACTACTAGTGTCCCCCAGGCTTCAGACACTGGTTTAAGACTACAACTCCCAGAGGTATTGCCACGCAGGACTCTCCCACTTCCTGAATAGCCTTATTTAAAGTCCAGGAAGTGCCTCAGTTCCTGGCATTGCAACTTAGCCCCTGTTTTGCCCATGCTCCTGTACTTGTTTCCTGCCCACCTAAGCAAATTGCTACAGGTATATTATGTTTGACTTCAGATTTGCTCTGGACTTTGAGTTGCTTAACCCCTAAAGTACCTTCCTGCTGTTTTCTTCATCTTCCTTTCTGAGCCTCTGTCATTCCCAACAGTCTCAAAATCTCCACAAGTCTAGCGCGAATTTGCTGCAAGTCCTATAATCTTTCTGCTGTGGCAGGAACAGAACAATTCGATATAATAGATGGCTTGTGGATGCAAGCATAGTTCACAAAGAACAGGCTCTTTCGGTTAATGAATATAATCTTTTAGATCCTTCAAAATTGAGGCAGATATCTTTGTTCCAATAATTGTTTATTCTTCAGACAGAAAGCATATTACAGGCATAAAGTTAGTACAGTATAATTTTAGAGTGACAAACTAATCAGTATGATGGTTTTTCTTAGTTCTGATCTCTCTATATCCAAGCAAAACCTTTATACTGTTTCTTGCAACCAGCTATTCATGTCAGATACACCTCTTTCTCATGATCAACCAGACTATACATACCTGTAGCAAGTAGTGCAAAAATATAGAAAAAACACTGCACATCTGATAGTGATGAATTATATATATAAAAAATAAATATATAAATGCACAACTTATGTTTAAAGTGAATAACAAATGAATATTATATAAAAGGAAACGTATATAAAGTGGCTGTGTATAGTGAACATTAGTGATATAAACTATGTATAATCACAAGTGTTGGATCAGTGACAACAGGAGTATATTGAACCTGTGTAATACTGACATGAGAAGCTGCAGCTGGTAACATACTGTAGGGTGGCTCAGCAACCTATACTGTAGATCTAGTACACAAAGAAATAAGAAAACAGCGCAAACTCTCATAGTTTAGTAGGAATAAAAATGTATTGAAATATTCAGTCAGCAGGTGAGTAATACACGAACATCAGGGTAAAGATAAGTGCATGATATGTTAGGGACATGTAACCACAATGGCATCTACAGCAGAATCCCGCACTGATCGTCCGAACCCATGGGCTCTACCGGATGGAGTGTCCAAGATCCCCCCTCCACGAGTCGCCGACTCCTGCTGTTAATGGTCTCGGCCCTGGTCTGCTGGGCTTTCTTTGGTGTGAGCGCTATTGCCTGGTCCCTCCCCACTGATGGAAAATGCAGATTACACGTGCCAGAGCTTTATCGGCTGCCGATGACGTCACAGGTCCTGTCGCTGGTAATTTGCGACCCACTTTATGAATAGTCAAACGTCCTGTATAGCCGTACACTCTGATTGCAGTAACAGTGTGTTTCTGGTATATTCACATAAATACAAAGCTTGCACTATATTGCTACAATTCCTACGCGTTTCATAGTTAACACTACTTCAGGGAATGGTTATTTCACATTTAAAAGCAATGTATATACCCTGCGGAGTCTTGTGATTGGATCAGCAGAGGGAGCAGTTCCAACCCAATCACAGCAATGATTCCGCAGCTGATCTTGTAGAACAAACACATAATATATATACCAAGTTTATACAATAATAATAAAATGCAAATAACTATACCAACATTTGTATTAACTATTCTAAAAAAGAAAATAACATAAAAAAATATATATCAATTAAATGTGGTTTAAAAAAATGGATACGAGTAATAAAAAAATGGATACGAGTAATAAAAAGCACAGTGCTCTAGAATGAAAGAAAACATAGTTAGATACAATGTAACATAAGTTAAATGCTTACAATTAATATCAACCTTTAAAGAACTTAGGAGGAATTTATGAAAATCAATAAAATAGGCTGGACTAAATCAATTGGAAATATTAATCAAATATGAAAAAATAATATAATGACAAGGGAACGAAAAGTTTATGCACACTGCTCTTAAGTATTAAAACATTTATAAAATGAATAAAATAATTAAATAAATTCTCATGTTGAGCGTGGTAATAAAGGATGAGAATGGACACTGATAGGATTAAAAATATGGAATCTAACAAAATGCAATGATAGTTTAATATAATGACCAAACGTCATTCTCTTCATTTAAGCCCAATGGGGTCAAAGTTTTCATTTTGTAGATCCATAGGCTTTATTGTTATGATAGAGTTAAATCTCTATCACCTCCCCGTCTCCCCAATGGGCTGATTTGGATGCCTACGTATTTGAGTTGAGAGGGATCACAATTATGTTTTAATTTGAAGTGTCTTGACACACTGTTTTTGTCAAATCCAAGCCTGATGTTCCAGGCATGCTCTAGGATAAGAGTTTTTAAATATCTCTCCGTGCGACCGATATATTGATATCCGCACGGACATTGTAAGAGATAAACCATGGAGGTGGACTTACATGAAATACAATTCTTTACCGAATATTGTACTTTTGTGGTATTCGAGCTGAAAGTTTTTCTCTCTGGGTTTAACATTACACAGGCCTTGATTTTCCACAACTAAAATTACCTGATGGTTTTTTAGGCATCCAAGAGGCCCCCTCAGTTGACTTAGGCGTAGGCCTATATCACTTGGTGCCAAATGATTTTTGACATTTTTGATTTTTTTTTACATACATTGATGTACGTGCATTACTCACCTGCTGTTTTCTTTTGTCTTTGTATACCTGTAGCAAGTAATATTCATAGATAGTAAGACACATGTTTAGCAGTTATCTTTTACACATTCATGGTTGTTGGTTTGGCTGTTGGTTTGGCTCTTGGAATCTCTCCCGCTGACTGGCTGCAAGGCTCCTTATGGGTTTCAGGGTCCCATTCACAAACCTCTACAGGCTATCAGAGCGTGGGAATTCTCCTGCCAGCCAATCACCGATTTGCCAGTATTGTAAAACCGGATGGGCGCTTTTTTTTATTCTTCAAAGGGGCATACGCCAACCTGGCACCTATGCCTCTTTGCATACTGCGACCACCCGCTGTCCAGGATCCACAGAGTCTGGGCTCTGGCAAATGGTGGTCGGATAGCCCTGTGTTAGCCCAGGATGCGACTACTCAAGCAGAACTGCAGTAACCTGCCTGTTCTAACACCTTGGCATCCCTGAGGCTTTCAAGTCCAGACTCCGAACAGACCCATAGGCACCAAGCTTGGCAGCCATCTGGTCCCTCGGAATCCATGACTTGGAAATCCCAGTTCATTCACAGGCTATCAGTACATATACCTATTAAATATAACTCTTTAATAAAATATACTGTGTCCTGTATTTTGTGTGATAAAAATGTGTAAGTCCCTGTTCTGGTGTCAGGGATGGAGTGAGAGTATATATTGCCTACACTCACCAGCCTCATGCTTGGCACACTCTAGAAATAACTTTTAAACATTTTACACACAAAAAACACTCTCAGCTTTATCATACAGCTGGAGCATCCCCTGAACCCCTATACTAGTCTCAAGGTACCTGGGCATGTAGTGGGGCACCCCCCTTTATACTAGGGATCCCTTGCATGGTTGCAGGTATACATTAACCCCTTCATGCCCATTTACCATGTCTGGATGATGCTGCAGCAGGAATCCTGGCTGTGAGTCGTAAGAACGTTTTCAGAGTCAGAGTTTGCCCGGAGCAATGCGCTTGGCTGTATCAGAGAATCTCACCCGATTACCGGATCCAACTTTTGGGGTATCTCAGAACTCCGGAACCCCGATACATAGACACATTCTATAAAGACCCACCCTGAAACTTGCAGCCTTGAAATCTCCTGGTCCCAGCACCCCAGGAAAGGCATAACACAAATAAATCTTTAATGTCGCAAAATTTGCACAGTCACAGTAATGCATTTCTTACAACTGGGTCCAAGAGCTGACACTCTAGGACAGGCCTGCACAACTCCAGTCCTCGAGGGCCCCAAACAGGCCAGGCTTTCAGAGTCTGGACATGTTGTCTATGCTTCTCCAGATACTCTGAAAAGATCAGGATATCTTCACGGTAGATGACTACAAACTGATCCAGTAGGTGTCAGAATACATTGTTCACATAATTTTGGAATGTGGCAGGGACATTGCATAACCCTAATTGCATAACAATGTATCCATGTATCCAAAATGACCATACTGTACCTGGCTTGGAAGAAAATCTTTTTACTCGTCCTGTGGTTTTTTTCCCCACTAGGTTGTACACCCCTCTGAGGTCCAATTTTGAGAATACTTTGTCTGAACAAAGTCATCACAGGAGCTTCGGGAATTAATAGCAACGGGTATCTATTTTTCACTGTTATTTGGTTCAGGGCTCAGTAGTCACACAAGACTCTACACAATATTACGAAGATACGTCCTTTCCTCTGTTGCTCGATTGCTAAAACTCTGGCACAGGCCCTCATTCCCAACCGTCTCGATTACTATAATCTCCTGCTGTCCGGCCTTCCTGTCTCTCACCTGTCCCCCCTACAATCTATCCTAAATGCCACTGCCGGAATCACTCTACTCTTTCCTAAATCTGTCTCGGCGTCTCCCCTGCTGAAATCACTCTCCTTGCTTCCTATCAAATCCCACATCTCACACTCAGTTCTCCTCCACACTTTTAAAGCTTTACACTCTTCTGGCCCTCCTTACATCTCAGCCCTAATTTCTCGCTATGCACCATCCCAACTCTTGCGTTCCACTTAAGGATGTCTTCTCTCTACCCCCTTTGTATCTAAAGCCCTCTCCCGCCTTAGATCTTTCTCACAGACTGCCCCACACCTGTGGAATGCCCTTCCCCTCAACACCCGACTAGCACCCTCTCGATCCACCTTTAAATCCCACCTTAAAACACACCTGCTTAACAAAGCATAGGAGTTGCTCCACGGCTAATACTATACACCTGATACATAAAGCTTGGCCCCTTGCAGACACACTTACCAGAATGCCCTCCTTCTGTCTCTGTACGTCCTTCCTATACCACTTAGATTGTAAGCTCTTCGGAGCAGGGACTCCTCTTCTTAAATGTTAATTTTTAAGTCTGAAGCACTTCTTCCCATGATCTGTTATTTGTATTATTTGTTATTTAAATGATTGTAACGGGTATTACTACTGTGAAGCGCTATGTACATTAATGCCGCTATATAAACAAAGACATACATAAATACATACATACAAGAGCAAAGTTAACCGTCCTTCTTTCCAATAAAGAAGATTGGAGCCCCCTGTCGGAGAATGACGAATTAATCCTTTCTCCAGATTTTCTGGGCCAAACTCGCAATACGGGAATTAACATGGCAGTTAATAATGTGATTTTAACACGGACCCTACTTTAGAGAAACCACTAGTTAATTGTCCAAAGTCATTTATCAATAACTAATCATAGAGTGCATTTTTGGAGGGTCTTTTTTGATCTCTTGGACCAATTTGTCAATATATGACTTCAGTTGATCATGTTATCCTGCTTAACAAACTCCAGAGCTCTGGAATAGGGAAACATGCTTTAAACTGGTTTCAGTCCTACCTATCAGGAAGATCCCAACATGTGTCCATCTCAGGCTCTAACTCCAACCCCCTGGATATCACCTGTGGTGTCCCGCAAGGCTCTGTTCTGTGGCCCCTACTCTTCTCAGTGTTCATTAATGATCTTCCCACAGCTTGTAAGGAAGCCTCAATACACATGTATGCAGATGACACATTCCTGTATGCACACAGCCATAGCCTCTCTGACCTTCAACACATACTTCAGTCTGACTTTTTGAGACTCGAAAACTGGATTTCCCAAAACAAACTGTTTTTAAACACTGACAAGACTGTAACAATGGTATTTGGGACCAAGACTAAATTTGTAAAGCTTCCAGTGACTGAGCTCCTGATTAGAACCAACGCTAACACCACCCTAACACCTGTCACTAGTTTTAAATACCTGGGCTTATGGTTTGACTCCCACTTAACATTCGGGATGCACATTGATACCCTGACAACCAAGACCTATGCCAAACTAGGGGTACTTTACAGGAACAAATCCTCCCTAAGTCTCCTGGTCAGAAAGCGTATTGCACAGCAGATGCTAATGCCAATTATTGACTATGGAGACATAGTATATGGCTCGGCTCCTCAAACCCACCTTAGCAAACTTGACACCCTCTACAATTCAATTTGTCGTTTTGTTCTCCAATGCAACTACAACACACATCACTGCGAAATGCTCAAAGAACTAGATTGGTCATCACTAGAGTCTAGGCGCAAAGTTCACCTTTCCTGTCTCACCCTCAAATACTTTCTGGGCAAGCTACCCAGCTACCTGAACAAGCTCCTCACCCCTACCACATGCAGTACCTATCACCTGAGATCAGACTCCAAAAGACTATTCATGGTCCCAAGACTCAACAAAGTATCCGGACGTTCCTCCTTCTCCTTCCGTGCACCCCAAAACTGGAACAACCTACCAGAGACTCTCATATCCACCACCAGCTTAAGTTCTTTCAAATCTAAGGCTGTCTCACACTTTAATCTGGTCTGTAACTGTTTAATACGCTTTTAATATATATTTTCTTTAACTGTGCATGCAATGTCTTGTATATAATGTATACCTTGTTCATTTATGTAACTGTATTTGTAACCATGTATTATTTTGTTTTACTCTGTGCCCAGGACATACTTGAAAACGAGAGGTAACTCTCAATGTATTACTTCCTGGTAAAATATTTTATAAATAAATAAATAAATAAGCTATAGGCAGGCAAGCTATCCTATCTGCCATGGTGGATGCAGCTACGGTGCAAGGTGCCATGGGTCCAGTGGAAGGTAGCCTCCCAGTGATATGTTCTGAAGATTTTGAAGCAGGATCAAGCCCAGTATGGACTGTGATCCCATCTGATCCAGCACTGGAGGAGAAGGTGGTGGGAAGAGGAGCATCTAGCCCTGCCATGGCTGTGACCATGCGTGATGCAACACCACAGGTACCGGCACTCAGGCAGAGCAATGATGATACAGCCCAGTCAAAGCTACAACTAAAGGGGACCCAGAATCAGTGGTCCTGGAGCTCAGGCTCCCTAGGAGAAAATTGTTCCAGCCATGAGCTACATGGATCTACCAGGGGCTGGAGATATTACCTTTGCAATCCAGGTGGTAATCAACTGCAAGGGTATGCACTGGTCCATGACCTGATTCATTGCCCCCAATTCAAAGCCTTAAGGCACCATGTGATGCCACAGCTCAGGGAATACTCCCCATCATTACCCCTTCACCACCTTTATTTACCTGGGGAATCCCAGGGATACTGTAGCTGCCAAAGGGCATAGGAGCCAAGTGTCAGTGGACCACAAGGAAGAGCTCTGTTTCCCCATTGTTCTTGGGACACTACATCCACTAGGGGGAGGGGTGGCTGTTAGAGCCAGCCAGTAGAATCTCCATCCCTGGCCAAGGACTACAGTACATGATCCCATTGAAGATCCTGTTTGCCCATGTATTTTTACGAGCAATCATAGAAATAAATGGTACACCACTGTTAATAAAGACATGCAAGTATAATTCTGCTTCTGGTGCTTACCTCCCAATGGTCCCGGCGTCTCAAGGCTGGACCTGATAATGGCACAAAAATGAAGGAAAGGAGGAGCACACAGGAGACTTGATTTGAGTTTTGAAAAACTTCAATAAGGTGTTGGGTCTGAGCAAGGGACACATTAGTCCTGAAACGTTATCTGTACTAAAGCTCGGATGCTGTGAACACTTTATTGAAGTTTTTCAAAACTCAAATCAAGTCTCCTGTGTGCTCCTCCTTTCCTTAATTTTTGTGCATGTATTTTTACCTCCTACAGTATGTAAATAAATATAAAACCAGTGATCCCGCTCTGTGCAGGAGTTTGTGAACACTCAGGGGTTAACCTAGACTCTCTTTGAAAATGCATAGAGACATGGGGGGCTATGCACTTAGCAGTGATAAGTCGTTTTAAGAGCGCAAAGTGCTCATAGAACGTGAAGTTCCGCCGAGCACTATTCACTAAGCCGCCCAAATAGGCACTTTGCGCTCTAAAACTGACTTTTTCCTGGAACTTTTTCAAAGTCCAACTTTGCTCGTACGATGATCTGTTTGCTCTGAATCCTGCCCTTCTGCAGGATTCATTAAGCAACGCAAACTTATCATACGTGAAAGTTGCGCTGAATAAAGCTCACCAGCTAAAGGCAGGTGATAAAAAAAGCAGGACATAGAAAAAATTATTTGTTTATCTTTTTGCAGGCGCAAAACCCATACAACAGGCCGGCAGGTGTCCCCGGCTGACCCCGCGGGGGTCCCCGAGGGAGGCCGGGGGTCGCGCGGGTGTCCCCGGTTGACCCCGCAGCTGTCCCGGGGTCCCCGTGGGAGTCCCGGGATACCCGCGGGCCTGCAGTACAATGTTCTGCTTACAAAAATACTAAACAGTATTTCTAACTAAATACACCCCCCTAACACATACAGTACAATAATGTTCAAAAAAACTATTATCCAGATATGGATAATAGATTATTTGCCCAATTATTAAACACTGCATTAGCAAACCTAAATAAAGTAAATAAAAACAGTAGCCAGCTAATCCAATGAATACAAGCAGTAACAACATCAACAATTAATTAATGAAACCATTAACCAATGAAACCAATTAATTCCTAAACCAATCAAACCAATGAATTACTACAAAATTAATGAATGTAAACATTAAAAGACAAATAAATAAATTCAAGCAATATATGAAATAACCATAAAACGCATTAGCTAACATAATAAAGCATTAACTACAAACGAACACCAATCGCAAACATTTTATTACCATTAAGCAGGAAAAAAACAAACAATCACATCCACATAAGAAATTGAAATTAAAACAACCAACAGCAATACCAAGCCAAAAATGCCCCCCAAATATTGTCATAATAATGTATTAATCTGTACCCTAAAGTGGTACAGATTAATATATTATCAGTCAATGTGCCTCCCCCAAAAAATCAAAAAACACATCCAATGAAGAAACCTGAAAATAGAGACATTTACAAACATTCAATATATTACTTACCATTAGAAGCGGTGGCCCTTCGACTCCCGAGGTAACAGGAAGCTCACGTATCTTGAAGGCCTCCAACAGCTTCTGATGCCATCCGCCATGAAGATCCGGATCAGGTACCCAAATCTTCTTTTTTCTTTCTTTAATCACCTTCTTCTATCTTCATCTGTCACCATTTCTTGATCTTCTTTATCGTCTATCTTCATCTGTCAATCCAAAAAACCCCATGGTAAATCCCAACCGATGTTGTCTCGTCATCTTCTTGGGCTCAAATGAGGCATCACAGCCTTAAATAGGGCTTGTGACGTCACATTTAGCCTCAAAATGGTTAACAGTCACCTGATTGGCTGTTCAAACCATGTTCCGACTTTAATTTTTTTTTTTTACAGGACGTCACTTAAAGGGAATGATGCCAGCCAATCAGAATGGTTGTGCTTCATTTGCCTTTAAGATGACGTGACAAAGCCGGCGTCACATGGTATTTCAGCCAATCAGATCGTGGGAACCAATTCCACGCTCTGATTGGCTGAAATACCATGTGACGCCAGCCATCTTGGATTTAGTGAAGTCATCTTAAAGGCAAATGAAGCACAGCCATTCTGATTGGCTGGCATCATTCCCTTTAAGTGACGTCATGTAAAAAAAAAAAAATTAAAGTCGAACATGGTTTGAACAGCCAATCAGGTGGCTGTTAACCATTTTGAGGCTAAATGTGACGTCACAAGCCCTACTTAAGGCCATGACGCCTCATTTGAGCCCAAGAAGACGACGAGACAACATCGGTTGGGATTTACCATGGGTTTTTTTGGATTGACAGATGAAGATAGAATATAAAGAAGATCAAGAAATGGTGACAGATGAAGATAGAAGAAGGTGATTAAAGAAAGAAAAAAGAAGATTTGGGTACCTGATCCGGATCTTCATGGCGGATGGCATCGGATGCTGTTGGACGCCTTCAAGGTACGTGAGCTTCCTGTTACCCCGGGAGTCGGAGGGCCACCGCTTCTAATGGTAAGTAATATATTGAATGTTTGTAAATGTCTCTTTTTACAGGTTTCTTCATTGGATGTGTTTTTTGATTTTTTGCGGGAGGCACATTGACTGATAATATATTCATCTGTACCACTTTAGGGTACAGATTAGTACAATATTATGACAATATTTGGGGGGCATTTTTGGCTTGGTATTTCTGTTGGTTTTTTAAATTTCAATTTCTTATGTGGATGTGATTGTTTTTTTTTTCCTGCTTAATGGTAATAAAATGTTTGCGATTGGTGTTCGTTTGTAGTTAATGTTGTATTATGTTAGCTAATGCGTTTTATGGTTATTTCAGATATTGTTTGAATGTATTTCTTTGTCTTTTAATGTTTACATTCATTAATGTTGTAGTAATTCATTGGTTTGGTTGGTTAGTGTTACTATTCATTTTGAGTTGGTTTAGGAATTAATTGGTTTCATTGGTTAATGGTTTAATTAATTAATTGTTGATGTTGTTACTGCTTGTATTCATTGGATTAGCTGGCTACTGTTTTTATTTATTTTATTTAGGTATGCTACTGCAGTGTTTATTAAATTGGCAAATAATTTATTATCCATATCTGGATAATAGTAATTTTGCACATTATTGTACTGTATGTGTTAGGGCGGAGGGGGAGGGGGGTCGTGTATTGCTGTTTATTAAATCTTTTTTTAATATACATGTGTTTCATAGTTTAGACGTGCAGGGGGTATCCGGAGCTGAACAGCATTGGTTTCAGGTCCAAGGACCCCCTATTTCAGGAGATACAGGTCCCGTTATGGGGTGCCGGTATCCCCTGCACTTTCAAGCGTCCGCGTCACGTGACGCGGGACATTGAAATTCTGCAAGGGATACCGGCACCCCATAACGGGGCCTATATCTCCTGAAGTAGGGTGTCCTCGGACCTGAAACCAATGCTGTTCAGCTCCGAGACCCCCTGCTCATGTACACTATTATTAAAATGTATTTATTTAGTGTACGATCGCCTGTAACAGCCTTGCATGGAGATGCAGAATCTCCATGCAAATGTCACAGGCGGCTTATTTATTCTATCAGCTAGCGTACGGGAAGTTTCAGTGCGCTAGCAGAGGGAAAAAACATTGCACGCACGATAAGCCAGTTTTGGGCACGTCCAATAGAAAATGGGCTGAAGGCCTTAGTGAATCGCGCCGCCAACTTAATTTTTTAAAGGACGTGCTAATTTTTTTCAGGCCGGCGCGAAAGCTCGGAGCCTAGTGCATAGCCCCTATGGTATTCCAAGGGAGGGGAGCATATTACTGTATATAGGCATGTAGCCGGTGGTTATGTATATTTTTGGGTGTGTTACTGTATGTTATGGCAGTGCTGCCCGCAGACCAGATCCGTCCCTACCACTGAGGTGGGACGTAAGTATACACGCACCCGCAGCAGAAGGAGCGTGTCCGGAGTTTGGTATTTGCGTTGCCAGGCCAGGAGACTATTGCTATAGTACTTGTCAGTTCCGGAGGACAGAAGAGCCGTAGTGATTGCCGTTGCCAAGGTCAGGGAGTAGAGTGATCCGGGAGGTCGAGGTACAAGCCGAGTTCGAGGGACGAGAGAAGCAGCGTAGTCAGGAGGAAGCCGGGGTCAGAACCTGAGTAGCACTGTAACAAAGAGACAATCAAAGTACACATCCACTATCAAAGACTATGCAGAGTGATGTGCAGCAGGGAGAATAGGGATTATAAAGGTGGGCTGACCAATGGAAGGTGGAGGCAGGGCTGGAGGAGTGTGTGGAGCAGCACTGGGTAGGTTGTGCTGATGAGGGCTTGTTGAGGACAGCTGAGAGGCAGGGTAGTGCGCTCGTGAGCCGTGTGATTGCCGGAGGCATGGTCTAAGCCCCAAAGGGGTGAATAAATTATGAGTGCCTGACACGTGCTCTGTAAGGCTGGTGAGCGTGCGTGCAGGTCTAATGCCAGCTGCATGTTTACCTGCTGCGTGCGGAGCAGCGGCTGCCAGCGGGGTATCGATGGAGGGGGAGTGGAGCGGAGACAACGGGGGCCGCGGGTGGTAAGGGAGGGTCACGCTGCGACCGCCGTGACCCCTGATTCCTTACACTGTACCAATTTGTTTAGGCTATGCCCAGTGTTGAGGAACCAGGCAGAGATTGACCATCTGCTTAGGGGACTCACATTTCAAAGCTGGGCCATTGTTCTACTCCCAGATCCAAGCTGCTCTACCCCTTTCTGTGATTAACTACACCTGTTGTTCCCATTTTGTGAATGGAAACTCCTGCTAATATAACCAGGCCAGCAGGAAGCGGTTTGGCTGAGAATCCTGAAGTGACCTGGTGCAGGGGCCAGATGCAACCAGCGAAGCAACATGCTTGGGAGCCGGTGCAAAGTACCAGGAATAATAAGAGAGCTCTCAGGGAATTCCCCCCCCCCCCCCTCTGTGGAAGCTGGAGGCTTTGAGGACCACATTGTCTAGAGGGCTGGTACATCAGGAGTCTCAATGGAGAGAGACGTGCATAGAGTGTACCAGCATGGCTACAAGTATCAGTAACCCCTTGTGAAGGAGAGCTGCCTGGAGAGCCAAGCTTCCAGAGGTACATTTGGGGCATTTGGCTTCAGTGGGTGGTGGTCCACACCACACATGGCTAGACAGCTAGGTGGCTACTAGCTCCTTCTTCTGTTTTCCTGGAAGAAATTTTTCAAGTTTTGGGGCACCCAGCTTCCAAACGTGGTGGTCCCCACTGCACGGGGCTATGTACTGTAGCCAATAGGCGACTAGCCACTTCTTCCCTCATTTGTCTGACAGGAAATTTCTTCACTTGGGGCATTCAGCTTCTGCAGAAGGCTACTAGCCCTTTTGTTCAATTTTTCCCTGGAGGGCTGTTTATTGTCTGAACCAAACTTAAGCTCATGTTGAGCCACTCGACTTGGCAGCATACTGGAGGACAGTTATTAGCACTTCTTGTGATGTATCTGTTCTGGAAGTGTTGAATTCCTTTGTTATTGTACCCTACCCATAATAAATCAAAAATTTTATTAGCTCCTTGTGTCTAGCTAGTTGTAACCTAGGTCTTGGGGAAGCCCATAGGAGTATAATGGGATTGAGCCTACCCTAATAGGCTCTGTGGCAGCAGACAGTTAGGGGTCTTGGCACAGATCAGGGATCTCTGGTCATGAGGTACCCCCCTGAAGTGACAATGGGCACAGATGAAAAATCTGTTGCACCAATTCAGGAAACCCTAAGCAGTTGTCTTTTCCCAGAAAACCTTCCCTTTAGGGGTTTCTTAGGTTCAACTAAGGGCATCTATGGCAGACTGGGGGAAGCTGGGGAAGCCACAGAGTTTGAAAATAAATTGTAGCAACAGGACATCGAGAGTGTTGAATAGGCCTCCTTTAAAAAAAAAAAAGCATGTTATAGGAAATGTTTAAATGTATACATGGTAGGAGACAGTCTGATTATGCATGTTAGATATTCCAGAGATGGGTTGAAGTATGAGAGAAGTCTTGGAGGATGGAGTGAGAGGAAAATAATGAGAGGTTGATCAACATTGATCTGTTAGTGGTAGAGTACTGTACTTGAAAATTAGGTCAGAGATGTAGAGAAGAGCAGTCTTACAGTATGTATAACTTTTGCAGACACGCATAAGTGACTCTGCATGGTATGGGTAGGCAATGTAGTGATTTGAATGGGTCTCTGAATATAATCAGTGAGTAAACAAGAATGTTGTTAGATTCATTGTATTGTATGTCTTTATATATATAGCGCCAAAAGTGTACTCAGCGCTTCACAAAGAATACAGGGAATTATAATTATACAATAAGTGCAGCAAAATCAGACAATAGGAAAGGAAGAAGAAGGAACTTATTTTGGCATATTGTGAAGGGGAAAATTACAGTTATTGGTGAGGTGCTGGATGAAGGGAGGGTGGATAAAAAATGACACCTAAGGTATAGTTTGAACAGGAAAAGGAGAGGCAAGTTATAAGGTGTTAAATTGTAGATAGTGTTGGCAAATCGACGAGGAGATCGCAGAAAGACAGTGACATTTGAATGTAGGTTTGGAGAGAAGGTGCCAAGTATGACAGATGTCCGAGGTAGATGAATAGCAGGCTCTCGTTGGTCCATTGAAGGTATCATCACAACCCACAGCAAAGCCGCATACACAAATACTTGAGAGCTGCAGATAAAGCAGTTTTGTAGTTTATTAAATATGAGCCATAGTCTTCTGTGTGGCTAAGACTAGAATGTTATAGATCTGCTTCAAATTAGACAAAAGTGTGAAAATCTATAGTCCTGCTTTTTTTTAATCAATAAATCACAGGTAATATTATTACGTTAAGTGTAGCAGTTAGAGGCTTGAAACCATGCATTATATTTATAAAGGAAGAACAAACCAGCAATCGTAAAACAGTCTGTCAAATGTTACACACTGTTTACAGAGTAGATACTGTATATTTTTAGGTAAATTAGCTTTGATTTTTAAACGATATTACAAAGTTTTGATGTGTTTTAAGCTTCAACATCACGTAATGCATTGACTTTTTGCACAGCATCCTTCCAAATTGTAGCCTACTTCTAGTGTGTTTTACTTGGTTACAAAACATTGAACAACACTCTGCATGGGCATGATGCCATCTAGAGGTATATAAAATTCCTAGGTAGAAATACATTAGAGTGTCTGTCAATGTCATATTTGTTGACAAGTGATAAAGGGGGCTCATGCAATTGGGTCTTTACTAAATCTCTGCATTAGATAAACCATTGTTACAGAATATAACAAAGAAGCACATGTTAAAAAATCAGATGATTGTTTTTTTTATAACTTCCTATTAAATTGCTGGTGATAACACTAACAATAAGTGTACAATACCCAATGAACAACTGAAATTGACCCGTTTAATTTTGGAAGTACAATACACATTTGGTTTCTTCTTTTTGCATTAAACAGGACCTACAGGTGCAGTCAATTTTATCTCCACTCTGCCCCGCACATCTGCTGGTGAACTGCGGACCAAATATGGAGCGATCACAGCCAAGTGCAGAGCAGGGTGGAATTGACCATCAGGATTAACACAACAGGGGTCCTTGCTTCTGAAAGGGACCCCGCTGTATTAATCCTACCAGGCTGCACCAGTCTGGAAGAGCTGTGCAGTGAGAGCAGACAGAAGCAGTCCCTCTCCCTGTGCATCTCTAGCAGGCGATTTTGCTGCTTTTATTTTAATAACATATTATTGAAGCAGGGGGTCTCCAGAGCTGAACCGCATTCATTTTAGTCCCAGTGACCTCCTTCTTCCCGAGTTACAGGCCCCTGTTTGGGGTGCCGGTCTCTTCTGCAAGTTTAAATGTCCCGCATCACATGACATAGGAGAAAAAAACTTGCAGGAGATACCAGCACCCAATACTGGGACTTGTATCTTGGGAAGCAGGGCGTCCCCAGAACTGAAATTAGTGTGTGTCAGCTCTGGAGATGCCCTGCTTAAATAATGTGTAGAAAATAATAACAAAAGTATTTTTCTTACCTTAGTAGCTAGCCACTAATGTAATGAAGGGGTTAAACTGAAGTTTCTTATTTGTTGGCAGTAGAGGGGGTGGGTTAAGTGGGTAGTTGCCCTGAGGTGGGTGGTTAGGCCACCCGGGAGTGTTGCAGGGATGAGTTAATTCCTTAATTACCTTAGTGGGTAGGGATCTTGTTGGCAGTAGAAGGGGTGGGTAGTAGGGTGTCCTTTTATTGCCAATGTGGCTATCTGTGCCTTCCATTGAAGGTGTAGCTAACCACAGTGGCAATCGATGAATCTATTGGCTAGTGGGTTTTATTGTATTTTAATGTTTATTTAATTGTGATTGCACTAAGGGAATGAAGGGGTTAAACCGAAGTCTTTGTTTTGTTGGGGGTAGAGGGAGTGGGTTTAGTGGGTAGTTGCCCTGGGGTGGTGGTTAGGCCTCCCGGGAGGGTTGTGGGAGGGATTAATTCTTTAATTACCTTAGTGGGTAGGGGGCTTGTTGGCAGTAGAAGGGGTGGGTAGTAGGGTGCCATTGATTGCCAATGTGGCTATCTGTGCCTCGCATTGAAGGCATAGCTAACCACAGTTGCAATCAATGGATGTTTTGGCTTGTGGATTTGTTTTTATTTAAATGTTTATTTTATTTCATTGTAATTTTTTTAGGGTGCCTATTTATTTTCCAATGTGGCTATCGGTCCCCCCAGTTCAGGGCATAGGTAACCACAGTGGCAATCAATGGGTGTATTGACTAGTGGGGTTTTTTGTATTGTAATTTAGTGTTTGTTTTATTTAATTGTGGGATTTTTTAAGCATCACAAATGGGCAAAAACGGTATTATTACTAGTATTTATCTCATTTGTGTGTGTGGTGATGGGGGTTAAACCAAAGTCTCTGGTTTGTTGGGAGTAGAGGGGGTGGGGGATGGGGTAGTTGCCCCGGGGAGGGTTGTTAGGCCTCTCAGGTGGAAAGCGGGAGGGGTTAACTCCTTAATTACATTAGCAGTTAGTAACTGCTAAGGTGATAAAGGGGTTACTGGCTAGTAGCTACTTTTTTTTATTTTAATGCTGGTGCTAATGAAGATGAGGATGGCCATCATCCTGGCAGGGGTAACATTTATTTACTATACGGTTGCTGGCTACTGATTGTTTTTGAATGGGCAAAAGAACTATTAGCATATATGGCTATTTGGGCATTTGCCCATTCTGTGGGGGGAGGGGATTGTTGGGGTAGTTTCCCCGGGTGGGTGGTTAAGTCTTCTGGGTGGGTAGTGGGAGGGGTTAACCCTTTAGCTTAGCAGTAGTAACCCTTCCCGCAACCCTCCCGAGAGGTATAACCTACCACCCTGAGGCAACTAACTCCTTCACCCACCCCTTTTCCCCAACAAACCAGGTACTTCGGTTTAATCCCTTCATCCCTTCATTACCTTAGTGGAGGATCTTTGGAACTGATCGGCATTAATTGCAGGAGATACCGGCACCCTATACCGGGGCCTTCAATGCAAATGTTTCTTGGGTGGCGGTGCAGCTGCCTTTGAAAAAATTTGTGGGCCCAAAATTGCAATATGCTGGGTACAAAATGTTTAATGGCACATAAAAAACAGCAACAGACAAACTCTGACGCGTTTCAGCCGCCAAGGGCCTTTGTCAAAGAGTATGGTATACACAATACACTTAAAATTTAAATACCCCCAGTTCCCGCCTCCTATGATGAAGTATCGGTGCTCTCTGCCTATGAGAGTCATCCCGCCCCCTCTGACAGGGACGCTAAGTAATTACCATATTAAACACAGCTGATATCTCTTAAATAAGCAGGAATCACACGGAGAAACAGATACTTCAACTCCCCTATGACGTGACGGCTGAGCCATCAATGAGAAGCTTATGGTTTGTTTATACTTTGGCTTAACAATTGGTCTGCTGGAACCGATGATACATGAACAGAGGCAGAAAACAAATGGGTATTAAAAACACACACAGTACAATGGAAAGCTACATAAATGGATACCTTCCACATCATACATTCAAAGGGAATAGAATTCCAAGCAAAAACGAGCAGCACGGAACTCCCTTGACTATTTGTCAAAACGAACTGTGTGACAATAAAACTCACTCCATCCATGAAGTGATTTGAAACTTTAAAAACAACAGTGCTGAATATTAGATCATCACAATATATTACAAATAGCATTAACTGGAAAGATTGTTTATATAATAAATTCATATCTTGTCATAAACTTTATAATACATATGTCTATAGATATAAAAGAACTTATCAATTGTTTCTGGACAAATGACAGATGATGAATAAACAAGTATACCTATCATTGGTTAATTTTTATAAAATAGCTAACCACTGGACATTCAACATTGGACCTTATAAACCCAATGATTATTTCTATCTTGCATGTCTGGCTGAATAAAAAATATGTAAGTCATGGATAAGAAGGAAGAAGATGGGAATGGCCGAAAAGGGGGGGGGAAGGGGGAGAAGAGGGGAGGGGGGAGGGAATAGGATGGGAAAGAGAGGAATAGGGCAACAAGGGGAAGGGTGAGGAGGGTGGGAAGGGAGGAAGAGGAAGGAAAAGGAAGGAAAACGGAGGGGGGGAAGGAGGTGAGGGGGGGTGAAAGGAAAGAAAAAGGAACTAAGTTTAATGTAAAAAATGTTGAAGTTCCCAATCAACAATGATGCCTACTGGGGTCATAGTGTCCAAAGAGAACATCCAGAACATCTCTCTCTTATTCAGAGTGTTTAATCTATCACCCCCCCCCCCCCCCCCCGTATGTAATATCAGCACCTGAGAAACCCAGCAATAAAAATGCATTTACAGGCAACTTCATTAACTTAGAAGCTGACCGCGAAGGCAATGAAGGGGTTAACTACCAGTGCCATGTTTATTGTGGGTAGCGGGGGTGGGTGAAGGTGGTATTTGGCCCTTGGTGGGTGTTTAAGCCTTGCAGGGGGGTTTCAGGGGGAGATAACCCCTTTATTACCTTTGCGGTCAATACCGCTATCGTAATGAAGGGGTTAACCTCTCCCGCTACAACCCGGTAGGCCTAAACATCCATCCTTGGGGCTACTACCCCCTTCACCCAATCCCTCTACCCATAATAATAAAAAAATACACACAACAACACTACTACCCACCTCCTCTACCCCCAACAACCCCTCCCCCACCCCCAAAACACACAGTACAGTAATGGGCAAAATAACTATTATCCAGATATGGATAATAGTTCATTTGACCATTACAAATAAAACATTATCCAGCCAGCATAAATAAAGTAAATAAAATGTTCTACTTTGCCCTGCCATCATGAAGGAAACCCTTCATGATGGCAGGGGTAAGTAGAAAGTTTTATTTACTTTATTTATGCTGGCTGGCTAATGTTTTACTTTTAATTGTCAAATGAGCTGTTAGCCATATCAATTAATAAAGTAAATTAATAAAGTAAATAAACCTTTCTACTTACACCTGCCATCGTGAAGGGTGTTCTCATCAGCATATTGCAGGTCCATGTCCTCCTATGCCAGAAAGAATACAATAAAAAATACAATCTAATGGCCCCTAACCCCTTAATCATCTTAGCAGTTAATAACAGCTATAGTAATTAAGGGGTTAACCCACCCTCCCCTGCTACCCACCCGAGAGTCCTAACCACCCTCCCCAGGACCACTACACCCACCTTGTACCCATTGATTGGCATAGTGGTACATCATACCCATATAATATGGGCATGATAAGCCACTATAGCAGTCAATGCTCACCCTAATAAAAAAGCATGATGGCCAAAAATACACAATAATAAAAGATATACACAAGCACCTAAACACCCCAATTAAATAAATAAAAGCACTAGCCAACCAATTCAAAAAATTAAAGCACTAGCCAACCAATCAATTAATAAATAAAAGCACTAACCAAGAAAACAATTAATGAATTTAAACCACTAGCCAACAAATCAATTAATTAAAAAAAACAGTAGCCAACGCATCAATTAAAACCAGTAGCTAGCAAAAGAAATAATTAATTAAAAACACTTAACAATCGGAAAATGAAATAAAAACAAGCCATCCAAATTACAAACCATTTAAGCCAAACAATAAACAGAACAGAAAAAAACATTTGCCAAAAAATGCATTGGCTGTCACTGTATTTATCTGTACCTAAACGGACACAGATTCATACATTAACAGTCAATGGGCAATAAAAAACATAAAAATATCAAAATAAAATAAAAATACATGTAAAAATAAAATTTCATACATTCAATATTTTTCTAACCTTTAGAAGCATTGACCCTCCAAATCCCGGCATTTCAGGAAGCTCTCGTACCGGGACTCCTCTTCCTACTGATGCAGCGGCCGTTATTCGAACACATCATGGCACCGATTTTGAGTTCTCTGCTGTTCCCCACGCAGCATGAACGCGGCCAATCGCCCCAGGCACCCGCGCTAATCGCGGATGTTTTGTTTGAATTTCATGGATTCTGTTTCTTCGTTTGCAATAAAATGGATGAATTGTAATGTGTACAGTACTGTGCTACTGTGCTACTGTGTCAATTTCATGTTTTTAATAGCCAGAACATTAAAATTCGTTTTTCTGCACTCGCCGCGCTCGCATCTTAGAGCGCGAAGGCTGGAATTCATCCCGCGGTTTCAAATCGGGATTCTGATGTACATGACGCGTGAAGTGTTCGAATAACGGCCGCTGCATCAGTAAATGTTACGTTTATGTCTGAAGAACTTCTGAACTAAATTAAATTTCATCCCATTGTTTCTCATCGGCTTTAAGCTCTGTAACTAAATTAGCAAGTGTAGTTTAGTGTTCATTATTTCTTTTTTGTTTAATTAATTCTCTTTACCTGAAGTGTCTGTCTAGAAACTGTTCTGTGCTATTACAGAATTGCACTTAATTGCTTTTTGTTCAGTCTTAATCCAACTCTAGTCTCTGAGGAATTATAGGTTGTTTGGACATGCTATTTTTTTTAATTCACTATGTACATGATTGCCAGCAGTATCCATGGGAAAATGGATTGGCTTTATTTATTTGGGAAATAATATTGTATCATTATAATTGTAACCTGATAGCAAATCTCTTAAGACCCTGCAAGTCACAAATTAACTTCACTCTGCCTAACATACAGTAGGAGCTCAATTGAAGATCAAAGTGTAGATGCCAAGTAATAAAGCTTTGCAATAATTGTTTCACACTGTTTTGCCGGAATATATTGCAAGAAAAACCTTTCCTGGTTTTTAAATGAAACCTATGCTTGTGCTGCAATACCTGGAACACAAATCAATATTTTTTTTCAATTCTGTAAGTGAAAAATGTTTCAAATACAAAGAACTATTTAAATGTAATTTAAAATACTTGAACTATTGGAGTTTATTCTGTATCTGCCGATGCAGCCAATTGAAGTCAATGGGGAATTTAGTCTGAAAAGGCCTGTTCGACCACTGCGGCTGATATAGAATAATCCCATTTAATAATTATTCAGGAAAAAGATGTTGCATTTCCACAGCCCACTTGCCACTCAAAGGACAACATTAGAAAATGCAGTCCCTCCACATGTATAGGTGTAGCGGGGTACCCCCTGGCTACTATTCTACCTAATGGGCTGGCAGTAAACCCTGGTACTATCAGGTTTCCAGTAGTTTGTATGGGGTTTTCCCCCTCACCTTTGGTGCTGAACTTGAATGACACCAGGGGGTGGTACATCCTGTTGTAGCTAGGACAACAGGGTGGCCGCCTTCTGGCTGTACTTAAGGACAGGACCGCCCTAAAGTTAGGGTTGTTCCTTCCCCTCTGAGGAATGCAGGCCACACAACTGTGAGCCTGAAATTGGGGCTTTCCCATGTGCTCTTCCCTCCGGGGGAGAGTGAGTGTGGACCTTACCTCTGCTTCCGCTAAGTAGGTTGGTAAGAGCTAGGACGGCTGCGCGTGCCCTTGGCCTGTAGTGGGAGTCCAGGGACCATCATCCAGTGAATACTGACAGACTGGGGGGAAGAGGTATTAAGTTCTACTGTGGAAGAAGATCACCTTCAGTTCCTGGAGTCCACGACAGATGGAGGTGCTGCACTGCTAAGTGTTACGCCGGTGCTGCCCGCAGACCAGACCCGTCCCCTGAGCTGAAGGGGGAAGTGGTAATACACGCACCCGCAGCAAAGGGAGCGTGTCCGGAGTGTGGTATGAAGCGTTGCCAGGCCAGGTGTAGTAAGGTAGACAATATTTGCCGGTACCGGTTGTAGAGATAGAGTGATGAATGCCTTGCCGAGGTCAGGGAGTGGAGAGTGGAGATACGTCGTAGTCCAAGCCGTGTTCAAGGGGTTACCAGAGTGAGCGTTGTCCAAGGGGTGCCGAGATCGAGAGCCAGAGGGGGTAGTCGTACAAGCCGCGTCAGAACCTGTGAAAACACTGAGAGAATCCAGAAGTACTTCCATACAGAGACTATGTCGAGCGACGAGTGATGGGAAGCACAGGCATAATAAAGCTGGGCAGGCCAATGGGAAAATGGGGCAGGCCTGGAGGACTGCAAGGAGTCTTCCCTGATAGGAGGGAGGTGTTACAGCCCAGCTGAGTGTAATCCTTGATTTGCATGGAACTGTATGATGCTTGGGGGCGACGCCTCACTGCAGGAGCAGTGGTTAAAAGTGCTCTGTTAGGCGTGTGCTCTGTAAGCTGGGAATGCATGTACATAACGTCTGGGGCTGGCGTGCATGTAGGTGTGCGTGCAGGAGGGCGTTGGCGCGCCCGGCGCTGAGCAGAGGAATCGCCGAGGGGAGTGATCCCGCGACGGCGGCAGGGGCAAGGAGCCATGGAGGCCGGTAAGGCAGGATTGTTTTGCGTGTCCAGGGGCTCCCTGCAGAGAGGGAGTGCTCTGTGTGGGAAGCGAGGAGAACGCCGATTCCTGACAGTACCCCCCTCTTCAGGAACGGCCTCAGGACGGTCCAAGAACGGTTTCTCTGGAAACTTTTTCCTGAAGGACTTAAGAAGGGCTGGGGCATGAATGTCCTTTGAAGGTACCCAGGATCTCTCTTCAGGGCCAAAGCCCTTCCACTGCACCAAGAACTGGAGCTGACCCCTGGATAGGCGAGAATCCAAAAGAGAGTGAACTTCGTATTCCTCGTTATTTTGTACAGTAATGGGATCCGGTTTACGAGTCTGATCCGGAAAGAAGTGACTGGTTTTAAGAGGGACACATGAAAGACATTGGGAATCTTCATACTGGGTGGTAGTTGGAGCTGGAATGCCACAGGATTGATTTGTTCACAAATAGGGAAGGGTCCCAGGAACTTAGGTGCCAGTTTAGGAGATGGTACCTTGAGGTGGATATTCCTAGAGGAGAGCCATACCAAATCCCCTGGTTTGTAACTGGGCGCCGAACGACGACGACGATCGGCCTGTAGTTTCGATCTGCAGGAGGAGTTGAGAAGGGTAGACTGAATCCTGGACCATGCGGTTTGGAGGGAAGAAATGCGTTCATCTACGGCTGGTACTCCAGAAGGAATGTTGGGGATGGGAAGACAGGGAGGGTGGAACCCATAATTTATAAAGAAGGGTGACTCCCGGGTGGACTCGTTTTTTGCAGAATTGACGGCATACTCTGCCCAAGAGAGGAGTTGAGCCCAATCATCCTGGAAATCGGATATAAAACATCTCAGGTACTTCTCCAGGGATTGATTGATTCTCTCCGTTTGTCCATTGGACTGAGGATGATAGGCGGAAGAGAAGGAAGAAGAGATGCCCAATCTCTTCGTGAATGCTCTCCAAAATTTGGATACGAACTGAGAACCTCTGTCAGAAACAATGGACGAAGGTATCCCATGAATCCGGAAAATCTGCTCCGTAAAGATATCAGCAAGGGCGGGGGAGGTGGGTAATCCTTTAAGTGGAATGAAATGGGACATCTTCGAGAACCTGTCCACGACCACCAAGATAGTGTTCATTCCTCTGGACCTGGTCAACTCCATGATGAAGTCCATAGAAATGTGGGACCAGGGGCGGTCGGGAATTGCAAGGGGTAACAGAAAACCCTGAGGCTTTTGATGGAGAGTCTTGCTTTGAGCGCACGTGGGGCATGCGCGGGTAAACTCCACAATATCTTGAGACATCCTTGGCCACCATAAATTCTGACGAATGAGATCAGTAGTCTTCTTAAAACCTGGATGACCTGCAGATTTAGAGGAGTGACCCCAAGACAGGACCTCTGGAACAAATTTGGATGGTACAAAGAGTTTGTTGTCGGGAACGACCAAGTCCTTGGGAATGCGTCTCTGGGAGTGCAAAATCTTGTCAAGATTCTTGAACGTAGACGTGGCGAGAATCCTCTCATGTGGAAGGATAGTCTCCAACGACTCCTCTGGCCTCTCTTCAGAAGAATGTATTCGGGAGAGTGCGTCTGCCTTTACGTTCTTGGTCCCGGGTACAGTATATAGGACAGGTGAAAATCGAATCGAGAAAAAAACAGAGCCCAACGAGCCTGTTGTGGACCAAGGCGTCGAGCGTTCTCTATGTAAAGAAGGTTCTTGTGGTCCGTGAGAATAGTAAACGGCTCTTTTGACCCCTCCAGCAGGTGTCTCCACTCTTGAAGAGCCATCTTCACGGCCAGAAGTTCCCTATTACCCACGTCATAATTCCTCTCGGCAGATGAGAATTTCTTGGAAAAATATGCACAGGGATGTAACTTATCTTGGGGCGTGGGTCTCTGGGAGAGAACGGCACCAGCGCCGCAATCAGAAGCGTCGACCTCCAGGACGAAGGGAAGTTCGATGTTGGGATGACGGAGAATAGGTGCGGATATAAAGGCTTCCTTGAGTGTCTCGAAGGCGGAGATGGCCTCGGATGACCAAGCAGAAGGATCAGCTCCTTTTTTGGTGAGCGCAGTGAGGGGTGCCACAATGGTGGAAAAACTCCGTATAAACTTACGATAGTAATTAGCGAACCCTAAAAAACGTTGCATGGCCTTGATAGAATTGGGTCTTGGCTATTCAGTGACTGCTTGAAGTTTACCGGAGTCCATCATAAACCCCTCATCGGAAATTATATACCCCAGGAACGGAGTAGAGGTCATATGAAAGGTGCACTTCTCCAGTTTGGTGTACAAATGGTGTTCACGGAGACGGGAAAGGACGTAGGAGGTGTGGCGTATATGGTCATGGAGATCTTTGGAAAAAATCAGGATATCATCCAAGTATACAATAACAAAAATATTGAGTACCTTACGAAAGACGTCGTTGATGAAATCCTGGATGACAGCGGGAGCATTACATAAGCCGAAAGGCATTACCAGATTTTCGTAGTGTCCACTACGCGTGTTGAAGGCCGTCTTCCATTCATCCCCCTTCCTGATGCGCACAAGGTTATAGGCACCACGCAGATCCAACTTGGAAAAAATCTTGGCCCCATGTAATTTATCGAACAGTTCGGTAATAAGGGGAAGGGGGTAACGATTTTTAATAGTTATCTGGTTTAAACCCCTGTAGTCGATGCAAGGCCTCAACGACCCGTCCTTTTTCTTGACGAAGAAAAACCCAGCCCCTGCTGGGGAATTGGAGTGACGAATAAAGCCTTTCTTGAGATTCTCCTGGATATATTCATCCATAGCGTGAGATTCTGGTAAGGACAAGGGGTAGGTCTTGGACTTGGGTAGGGAGTAACCAGGAACTAGATCGATTGGACAATCGTAAGTCCTGTGTGGCGGCAAGAGGTCTGACTGTACCTTATTGAAAACGTCCCGGAATTGATGTGGGGTATGAACCCCAGAAGCCTGTTCCTGTGTCCCCACTACCATTGGCGGATGACTCAGCCTTCCTGTTGCCTGCAGGTATATGCGCCATACACCCTGTAATGGCCCCTATCTGCGATTGGGTGGGGGAAACACTGTTACATAGGCATGCAGTGCTTTTCTATGTTTGGCACTGCCTGGAGAGGATTTTGACCAGAGAACTGTAATTTAAAGACTATTATTTGTATCCCACTCACCTACGAGATTTTTTCTTTTTAACTAGATCTGCAAGCCCTTAGTAACAATTGCAGGATTGGCTCCCCTATCTTTGTACAGTTCTTATTTTATTTGCATGCAAAGGATGTTCTGCTTAATACCTGCCATTTTTATGAATTTTCATTTATTTGTATTTTTAATATTCTCTTTATTGATTATTGTATTTTCCTGTATGTCAGTATTTTGATTTGCTTTGAGATGAATCGGGTTTAATATTGTTAACTGTTGGATTTTTTTTGTCCCATTAGTATGTGATCTAGTGATATAATGCTTCTCCCTTTTTTTCAATCAGAATGATCTACAGTATGTGGACACATCAATGCACTTTGGGTATCTGACCAACGGACTTCATTCTGGTGCTGTTTAAGAGACAGGTTTTGTCATAGAAGGACATACAACTGAGGAAGTGGACTGGTTCCACAAAACCCATAGGGCATTGTGGGATTTTTCAGTTTCACGTATTCAGGCTGCACTGTGCACTGGGATTGAACATTTTTCTTTCGACCTGGCGACGGAGCATATGCAGGTTTCATACCAGCCAGAGTGTTCCTGATATGGTGATCCAATACAGAGGGGTGGATCACCTCACCTGCAGGTCCAAGGTAGAGAGCCGCTTACCCGTGAGAGGGAAACACGGAGCTCTCCTCCGTGCAAGGAACGCACAGAGTGTATTCCAAGAGTGGCATCCTTCCTTCTTCCCGCGGGATGACCTGATCAGCCACCCTGTCCATTGTACTCTGCAGTATCGCAGACCGACGTACCTACACGAGAGTTCAGTGGAGGGTCTTGGATCAACATTGGAGCCTTATGTTTCCGGTGATGTGCGAAAAAGATCTTGGTTCCTGTAAGGGCATTACTGGTTCATCTTCCTGTTTTATTTTTAGTACATTTTAGTACACTATTGCGTGGCCCTGCTCTTTTTTCTATCAGTCAGCAGGCTTTTGGAATCCAGATCCTTTTGTCCCCTTTTTTTCGTTTTGTTTTTGGGGTTATCACTACACCTGTACTGGACACATTTTTGAAAATGTTAGTTTTGCACAGGACACCCATAAGGATCACCTTATGTGTAACTAACACACTTCACACATTTTTTATATTGCATTTCATTATTTGCTTGTTTCATTTTCATTTTGGGATAGTCACTTAGCGCACTGAGATATTCTTTCCATTTCTCCTCAGCATTTCAACCTCAAAGTGAAAGCGAACGTGTGAATCAAATCATCGAACAATACCTCCACTGGTACAATCACACGCAAGATAATTGGACCGATCTTCATTCGTTGGCAAAATTTGCAAATAAAAACCGTGTCCACTTCTCCACCGATGTCTCGACATGTTTCACTGGTAAGATGCTCCCCATTTCATTACCAGTGCTTGACACTACCAACGAGGTACCCGCTGCACAGGACACTCCACACCATCCAGAGCCTAGTTGCCCAAAAAATGCTACACTCCAATGGGACTTTTAAACTCTACACCGACAGGAAACGCAGACCAGTGCCTCAGTTTGCAGTGCCTTGGCTGTCCACTAAGCATTTACGAAACATGGCTATCGCCCTAAATTTAAGTTTGATGTATGGGGCGGTTTTGCATTACCCAGGTTTTCAACCACATAGCAGTTGAGTTAGGATTGCCACCCCATTGGAAGATCCACACCGTCTTCCACGTGTCACTATTAAAAAGAGCCCATCCTACTCACATCTCGATAGAAGAGCCACCCGTTGTGATGGAAAATGGTGCCCTGACAATGGCAACATCTTGAAACTAAACTCTTTGATTCATGTTTACATTCGTAATCATTTTCTTCTCAGGTGGTTGGGGGTTACTTTTATTCACTACTTAACGTTACCTTTTTGAATGTATTATCTCAACATGAAATACAGAGTCTTACCTTAGAATAACAGTAGTAGGCAATTAAGCACTAAAACCTGAGGCGGAGCAACAGTCGAGTTTGGATAATGATAACATTTATGTTTGTGTCCATGTCAAAAACAAGTGCCCATAAATGTTTTCAGCATCATTACCCAGGCGTCTAACATTCCTATCTAGAGAATTGTCTTTTAATTATATAACAAACACGTTTGTTCTGCAAATTTGATGAGTATTGCTTGTTCATTTTTAATGCCGGTTTCTGTGTAGCATTCTTGCAACAGATCACAAAGCACAAAGTGCCCAGGTATGTACTGTAAGAAACAAATACAGTCCAATGTGTTAAAATATTAAATGTCTGTTAGGATCAAAAATAGGAGGTATCCCACTAACATGAGGTAGGATAAAGGCAAGCGTGTAGAATAAATCTCTGGTAGTGTTTACTCCTCGGATTGTATATGTAGGGACTTCCCAATATGTGGATAAAAGTAAAAAGCAAGGATAGTATAATAACGTTATATGCATAAAAACAGATACAAAGGTGAAATGAGACTCATAGATTCATAAAAAGTACGCGCTTTTAAATTGTCACTGGGTCAATAAAACGAGACGCTGTACCCTTGCAAGATGCCGTCTCCTTGCTTGTTCAGCTGACCACATCTTGATAGAATTGCAAGGAGAAAAAGTTGTTTACAAACAATATAACAAAATACAAAACTGCCCACTACTACATCCAATGTGACTGTAACGGGTGCTCACCACAAACTGGACGGAACCGCGAGACTGAGGTGGGGATGTTAGTATACACCGACCTACAACCGCGAGTCTGAGTCCAGAGTGTTAGTCGTGTAGCCGGGTCAGGGTAGGAGAAGTTAGAATAATCGTGATACTCCCCGTGGTCAAGGGTTGGAGAAGTAGAATGGTCGTGGTGCGTAGCCAGGATCCAGGAGTAGAGATGATGGAAGTCCAGGTGCAAGCCGATGTCAAGGATGAGAGAAGACAGAGGTACAGGTACAAGCCGAGGTTAAAAGGTACTAAGAGAACAAGACAGGTAGTAGAATGCACTAGGCAGCAAGACAAGGCAACAGGATGCTTGGGGTAAGCACTACATCACAAAACGAATATTATGCTCAGCCAATTTGGAGCAGGGATCAGTGAGCATATAAAGGTGTAAGCCAATCAGCAGGGTTGCAGAAGGCTGCAAGAGATGAGCGTAGTCCGCCCACTCAGCCGTCATCCGTCCACTCGGTCATCAGGGGGAGGGGTGTGCCGCAGGTGCGGAATGGTGAGGTAATCCTGTGTCAGTGTTGAGTGTTAGATGTAACCCTTAAGGCTAAGCCCGATCCTTGTGCTGTCCCCTTGCTTGATAGTGGTATCGCTGCGCTTGCGCGTAGTTCCTTCTGCGTGAGCCGTGTCACTGGTGTTGTCCCGAGACCCGTCGTTTGGGGTGGGACCTATGCCTGATCCTTGCGGTTTCTCCTTGCATGACAATGGTAGCGCGGCGCTTGCCCTTAGATCGATGGGTGGGAGGCGTGTCACCCGTGTCATCCCGGGACCTGTCGCGGGGGTGAGACCTAACCCCGATCCTCACAGTGACTAAATACATAGTTAAATACTTCAATGTCAGTATTCTCATGAGTAAGGGTAATTTAGTTAAACCCTTTGGCCAAAGTGTTATAAGCCTGCAGCCACTTCACGGCAGGACCAGTATGCAGGTCCTAACACTACCTGTGAGTATTCTCATTAACCTCTGCAGTGGAGGGAAAATTACCTCAGTGGGTCTGTCCAAGACAGGTACATGGAATAACCTGTTACTTAAAAAGTGGAGTGGGGTGAGCTTAAACCCTGGGAGGAGGGGCCATTAACCTCCAAACAACTGATACCAGTTGAAAATGACATACACTATACCCTAACAAAGGTAAATAACACTGAAAATTGTTTCATTTATGTTTGCAGACTACAAGCCACACCCTATGAGGCTTTGACACTGACTCTGAGGTCCATTTGCTGTCTGGGACATTACAGCCTCCCATTCAATGGTACCCCCATATTTGTTTGGAATACTATTCTGGTTGTGGTAGATTGTCACAGTGTCCGTCCTACTAACCACACTATAAACGTGTCATAGTTGTATTTTTTCCCCATTTTATCTATCAAACAAAGGGACAATCTAAGCAATGGTAACACAAAAATATATATATATATTTATATAGTGCTGCTGTATATTCATCTCTGTACACACCCGCAAATTAGTCAAACTCAGTTAAAGGGTAATGCTCCCGAGCATGCGTTAATTCCCGTTGACTTGAAAGGGAGTTAATACCCATTCAGGTGCGTTAACCCAAAACTGAGCTTGACCAATAGGGGGCAGAGAGTATTTAAAGCCTCAAGACCCTATTCTACGGAGCATAGAATCTATTTTATGTGTGCCTGGGTGTGGGACACAGGGAGATAGAGGGGTTTGCCCAATGACACTTGTAGATAACACGGATTGCAACTGGCAAGCTGCTTAACACCTTTACCAAACTGCCTCATTTGCCCCTTTAGTGACTTTAGTGGAAGACAAGCAGTCTCTTTTGAGAATTTAATTAAGAAAAATAATTCAAAATATTCAAATCTTCAACTTCTACAGTAGCTCAACCTTCTAAACTCCTCTATCAATGTGGTCTATATACCAAGACAGAAGTGGTGAAATTCTGGGGCAAAGAAAAAAATCCTATTACTTTTTTTCTCTCGTACAAAAGCTCTGGGTGCAGTTATTTTTGCACAGAACGGCACCACTTGTGTCTGGATGCACAGGTCCCAATGTAATTTTTTCCTTTTTTTAAAAAAAAAAAAAGTAAGAATAACTATTACGGTTTATTGGGAGGGGAAAAAAGACAATGTACACAAAGTTCTTTTTGCTCAAAAAATATATTTTTGGAAGCAGCCTTTTGTCTCACACTGTGTATATTGATGGGATTCAGAAAATGATTTTGTTACAAAAATTACACAGATGGTGCATTCACAGGAGTCTAAAAATTATTTTTGGTTGAGATAAAGCTTGTTTTTCATAAGCAATTTAAATTTTCATCCATGAGTTATAATATGCCATACTTAACATAATGTGTGATTATACACTTCCCTGCCTCTCTGGTCCACAGTGTGCCTTATATTTTACCTAAATTGGACTTCTAATTTGACTATAAATTTTAGCATTCATAATGGCTAACAGTCTGACATAACGAGGAAACCTCAGGGTACTAATATATATGTAGAATATTATGTGAATGTCAAATTTATCAGAAACATGCTGTGCCAAATGATACAATGAATAGCTGCCTGTTTAATGAACTATTTCTATAAAAGGAAACAAATATCACCTATCCTTGATTTAACATTAGTTGGAAATTTCTACTCTAAAATTTATGAACACTGAAGTCATTTAGCATGAGGATCATACAAATCTCTAATGGGTCATTTTTCATACAAGCTATAAAAATGTTCTATGGAAAATGGTTTGTTTCAAATTACATGAATCAGACAATCGTCTTACTTGTTAACCTTCTGTAATTTTAGATGAGAATGTGCTATAATATGTATTGTGGCATGGCTAATTGAGCAGTGATTGTGTAGGGCTGTTCAAAGACTACAAAAAAAAAGTCCCCAAAAATACACTATTGTACTGTTTTGCAGCCATAAAGGTGCAACTTAAAAGACTCCCCTATTAAAATAAAACAATAAAAACCTCCTGTACTTCTCTTTAGGACTGATCAAAGAGACTTAGGAGAAAATTCTACAGTATATTGCTATTTTTTCTATTACCGAGCATACCCACTTTTGGAACAATTTACCTGGGTCTCTCGAAACCACCTCCTGTCTACGTTCTTTCAACACTTTGGCTATTTCCTACTTTTAAACCAGTTTGTAACTTATAATGATGTCAAAAAAGAAAAAGTCCTCCAGTCGCGTAGACTCGAGTAGTTTTCCCAGACATTTAGGATAGGGAGGAAGAAAAAGGAAACAGAAAACAATGGTATAATAAAGGTATGGCTAGAATATACTGTACCATATGCTATATATAAAAAAAATCACACACTTACATGCGACTAGATCATACTGGAGCATAATGGTGCATACACTTTACATCATCCAGTGAAGGTTTAAACAGTTAGTTCACATGGACATTTGTGAATAGCTTTCCAGCATGGTCTTTAACCACTCCGGTTCAGCCTTCCCACATCTGTCACTCTACTTTTGCCCGTGCGGAGTCTGTGTGGTATCCGTCTCAGCCGCTCTTTAAGCCCCTTCAGTCTGTGTTTGGCAGTGGTTCCCCTGGCTCGTGCACAGCCTGGATGGAGCCTTCTGATGTTGTCCTACCCTGGACACTGTTTGCGCTCTAAGTCCCTGGTAGACCTGTCTGACCCTTAACAGGTCTGCGGAGACAAAAGAGCAAGGGCAATGGTTGGGAGACGCAGGTGAAGCCTGTTGCCCACCAATGAAAGCTGTTGAATTCACACTCCTCTTGGAACTGCAATTTTTATCAATGTTCTCTTATCCATTTGCATTGGTGCTGCCACCAATTTCTGAGAGGAAATGTAAAAAAAGGATCAGATCACACATTTTTGTTAAAGATACGTTTGTATCGTGTCCAAATCGAGTTCACCCAGTGCAGATTGATATCACTGAAATAAATTATTCAGAGTCAAAGGCAATTCATGTTTGCAGGCACACTAAAGTAGTTAATAATCAACTAAATTAAAGTCAGATAAATAATGACTAACTGCAGTATCCTGAGATAACATCTTTAATTAAAGTTAACGTGATAAAAAGTAGCAAACAAAACGTGCCGGGAAAGCAACATTCATCAATGCTCTAATGCAGGGGGGCTCAACTCCAGTACTCGAGCACCCCTAACAAGGCAGGTTTTCTGGATATCCCTGCTTCAGCACGTGTGGCTCAATAAGTCCCTGCTTCAGCACAGGTGGCTAAATCAGAGGCTCCGTCTTGACTGAGCCTCTTATTTAGCCACCTGTGCTGAAGATGGGATATACACGACACCTACAAGCTCATATTGAACCCCCAAAATAACCACAACATATATATAAGCATATAAGTGTCACAGAGGAGTGCTACTGAGCATGGCAATGTTTCATGTTCTGTCTCTGGTTCTCAAGATGGGATATCCTGAAACCTGACCTGTAGGAAGGGGGGGGGGCTGAAGACCGGAGTTGAGCACCCCTGCAATAATGCAGGGCGTTTGCTGGTTGTATGTGCAATGAATACATTTTCATACAGTTTAGGAAGCATTGGTCATTTTTCCTGGATGAAGAATAAAAACAGCTATTATAAGTATATGGAAGCCGAAATCTTAATTGAAGACTATACATAACATAGTACTATTACCATAGAATATGATAACGCTTTAAGGGAAAAGTACAGGGTTCTTTGTGACCACAGCCACATGTTTTACTCTAGTCACTCCTTCTTAGTAGAAATTAAGCTATAAAGGAATGGCACTGATTCTCAACCACAATTTTGTATGCTTTTCAAGTTCTGGTCCAAGTAAAAGTACATAAGAATAGTCTAAGGCCTCATCACTGAGTTCAAGCGCAGGCCAATCAGAATGCACTGGAGGCACTCAGCCATTATCCTTCAGTGGTTTATTCTTATATCAGTGACTGACGATATCTCAACCACACTGTCTCTTTAAGGAAAACAAAACCATAAAATGAAAGCCTACTACACAATAGGGAGGCTAGCTGAACTAACCTGCTGGCTGGATAACCCCAGTTTCCAGCTTTAAAGACATGTTTAGAGACATATAATATCAAGTCCTTACTGCCATAAATACCTGTTCCTCAATTGGGAAAGAAGGTGAGGGGAATTAGAACCATTGTGAACTCTGGTCTTGGCTTCCCATCCACCTGCCTCAGTGACTGTGAAGCTGTGGTATGGATTACCTTTATACTTTGACTGCACTTTCTGATCTAACTGCCTGATATCCTGGGACTATGTCACACCTCATAGAAGGGAAGTGTTAGATCTGGCACTATCACATATTTTGAAGATAATTTATCATAGGGAGTTTTTTCTGACTCGGGATTCCTAAGGACATTAGGATATTTTAGACCTGCTGGGACCATCCTCATGGAACATATTGCCTTGAAAATGCTCACCTATAAACCCACCACAATTTAACTGCAAATTTAAAATATGTTGGGAAAAAATTTCAATCAAAAATATATTTATGGAGGCCACGAGTATACAAACCGTGGGTCAAAAATCAAATATCGGAAATAGAAACCTAGAAGAGGTAGAAAGATCATATGATGTTGGCAACCTCACATTATTAATTACACCATGTAGTCAACTGTAATAAATATCATTGAATGTCCCTATAGTAAGAAAATGAGAGTAACAAATTCAGTCCATCTCCAAGTAGCATTCTGACAATTCATTAGATGGTAATGACTTTGGAAAATATATGAAAAAAGTTAGAACTACCCAAAGTAACACTACAATCATGAAGGGTAATGTACAGATTAACACAAAAAAATCTCTATACAGTAGGTTAAAATAATAATAATAATAATAAACAAATATATTAAAATTCACAATTAAAAGAGAAATCAAAAAAGGGAATCCAAAAAGGAATCCAGGGGGACCCATATGTCGGTTATTCTATAATAAACACATCCACATACTTTCAGTATATTGCATATTCACATGAGAAATATATAATATAGAGTACAAATTGTGCCATGCTTCAATTTTCCAGGGACCGCTGGCACTAGAGGTGGCATGAGAAACTCCACAGAGGATGGAGGAGGTTGAGTGGTCAGCAACAAGGAAAGCCCTGATGTGGGCAGGGACTCTCTTGATGCTACTGGCGTTTCGATCATCGCTGGGGCTCACAGGCTCTCCATGCCTTGCTGGACAGCCCATGTGAGACCATTAGCTGCAGCAGTCAGTTGACCAATACTATTGGTAATGGCTGAGGCATTCTGCTCCATCAGGTGGCTTAACACTCTGAACTGCTGGCTGCAGGTGGGGGAGATACGGCCCAGATGGAGATTAATATTGCGAAATCCAGCTTGCGGGATCTGCATTAGTTCCTGCTGGAATGAAACAACAAAGGTGGAGGCCGCACAACCAATAATAATGCAAACCGTGATATATAGTATATGATTGGAGAGGTGCTGAGGAATGGTTGAGAGCAAATACATAAAGAGAACGAATCCTCGCACGAGCACTCTTCCTCCACTAAATGAAAATAATAAATGTTTCTTATATATTGTACAATGAGAGAAAATAAGAGGTTAAACCTGTAGGTGCTAAGCACTTCTGCTGTTGGTACTGTACCTAATGTAATTGAAACAGTATCACACATGATTATGACAGAGTGCTCGTGTACTGTGTAGATAAGAGCTCCCAGGGAATCCAAACAAAATTCCCCTCCAGAAAAACTCCCCCTTGTTGTAGTGGGTGGGAGTACTGTATCAGGCTAATAGAGTGAGTACCACTGTCTACTGATCCTAAGAGTAGCATAACCTTGAGGTATGGACATGAACCCACTGGGTGATAGTGTGCTCAAATGCCCCAAATATACCTTCAAGTATACCCCCACTATTTAGATATAAGTGGTGGGGGAAAGAGAGTAAAGGACAGGGTATAAATACACAAGCCTGGTAAGAGGGGAAAGTAAAAGGGACAGAGGGACACTGGAGTAAGTAGAGATATACTGATCTCACTTACCCTGCAGCATGAGGTGCCTGCTCAAATATCTGGAGGGTGCCTTATTATGGTAAACACTGCACTCACACCTTAGTTAAACACATGTTGTGTGGTAAGTCCAAACGGGGATTACCCATACAGCAAAGGCAAACCACTAAATACTAGTTCCTAGCTAGTGGATGCCACCTAGGGCCCACAATTTAGTTTAGCTAGCCCTCAATGATCTAAGGTAGAATTACCACTGTACATGGAAGCTCTGTTGCCGCAGCCTAGCGCTGCGGTCGCACCTATGATGTCACGCGTTGCGTCATAAACACCCGACGTGCGTTTCGTCTCCGTGGAGAGTTTGTCTGGGGTGGGCGGGCATTCATTTCCCTGCTCCCTTCATACCCACACGGCTGCCGTGATCGGACACTTTGTCATCCAATCAAACGGTTCATCGCTATCAGTGGGCGGGAAAAGGGGCGGGGCTAACGTCCGTCCTGCACAACACTAAAAATCACCCCCTGGTAAAGCATCCAGGGCTGATTGATATAAAATGGTAAAGCCCCCTATAATATACACTTGTATGGAGGATAGCGTACCAAATAAAGTGTGTTTGTGTTACGCCGGTGCTGCCCGCAGACCAGACCCGTCCCCTGTGCTGAGGTGGGACGTAGGGATACATGCACCCGCAGCAAAGGGAGCGCGTCCAGAGTGTGGTGTTAGTGTTGCCAGGCCAGGTATAGTAATGAAGACAATACTTGCCGGTACCGGTAGTAGAGGAGGAGTAGTTATTGCCGTTGCCAAGATCAGGGATAGGAGAGTTGCGGATGATCGAAGGTATAAGCCGTGTTACAGGGATGCCAGAAGTCACGAAGTCCAAGTAGAGCCGAAGTCGAGAGCCAGAGGGGGTAGTCGTCCAATCCGCGTCAATACCTGAGGAGTCACTGAGAGACTAGTCAAATGCTTACATACAGAACTATGTCGAGCGACGAGTGATGGGAAGCACAGGCATAATAAAGCTGGGCAGGCCAATGGGAAAAGGGGGCAGGCCTGGAGGACAGCAAGGAGTCCTCCCTGATAGGAGGGCGGTGTTACAGCCCAGCTGAGTGTAATCATTGATTTGCATGGAACTGTGTGATGCTTGGGGGCGACGCCTCACTGCAGGAGCAGTGGTTAAAAGTGCTCTGTTAGGCGTGTGCTCTGTAAGCTGGGAATGCATGCACATAACGTCTGAGGCTGGCGTGCGTGTAGGTGTGCGTGAAGGAGGGCGTGGGCGCGCCCGGCGCTGAGCAGAGGAATCGCCGAGGGGAGTGATCCCGCGACGGCGGCAGGGGCGAAGAGCCATGGAGGACAGTAAGGCAGGATTGTTTTGTGGGTCCAGGGGCTCCCTGTGGAGAGGAGGTGCTCTGTGTGGGAAGCGAGGAGAACGCCGATTCCTGACAGTACCCCCCTCTTCAGGAACGGCCTCAGGACGGTCCAAGAATGGTTTCTCTGGAAACTTCTTCCTGAAGGACTTAAGAAGGGCCGGGGCATGAATGTCCTTTGAAGGTACCCAGGATCTCTCTTCAGGGCCAAAGCCCTTCCACTGCACCAAGAACTGGAGCTGACCCCTGGATAGGCGAGAATCGAAAAGAGAGTGAACTTCGTATTCCTCATTATTTTGTACTGTAATGGGATCCGGTTTACGAGTCTGATCCGGAAAGAAGTGACTGGAGATAAATGGTTTTAAGAGAGACACATGAAAGACATTGGGAATCTTCATACTGGGTGGTAGTTGGAGCCAAAATGCCACAGGATTGATTTGTTCACAAATAGGGAAGGGTCCCAGGAACATAGGTGCCAGTTTAGGAGATGGTACCTTGAGGTGGATATTCCTAGAGGAGAGCCATACCAAATCCCCTGGTTTGTAACTGGGCGCCGAACGACGACGATGATCGGCCTGTAATTTCGATCTGCAGGAGGAGTTAAGAAGGGTAGACTGAATCCTGGACCATGCAGTTTGGAGGGAAGAAATGCGTTCATCTACGGCTAGTACTCCAGAAGAAATGTTGGGGATGGGAAGACAGGGAGGGTGGAAACCATAATTTATAAAGAAGGGTGACTCCCGGGTGGACTCGATTTTTGCAGAATTGACGGCATACTCTGCCCAAGAGAGGAGTTGAGCCCAATCATCCTGGAAATCGGATATAAAACATCTCAGGTACTTCTCCAGGGATTGATTGATTCTCTCCGTTTGTCCATTGGACTGAGGATGATAGGCGGAAGAGAAGGAAGAAGAGATGCCCAATCTCTTTGTGAAAGCTCTCCAAAATTTGGATACGAACTGAGAACCTCTGTCAGACACAATGGACGAAGGGATCCCATGAATCCGGAAAATCTGCTCTGTAAAGATATCAGCAAGGGCGGGGGAGGTGGGTAATCCTTTAAGTGGAATGAAATGGGACATCTTCGAGAACCTGTCCACGACCACCAAGATAGTGTTCATTCCTCTGGACCTGGGCAACTCCACGATGAAGTCCATAGAAATGTGGGACCAGGGGCGGTCGGGAACTGGAAGGGGTAACAGAGAACCCTGAGGCTTTTGACGGAGAGTCTTGCTTTGAGCGCACGTGGGGCATGCGCGGGTAAACTCCAGAATATCTTGAGACATCCTTGGCCACCAGAAATTCCGACATATGAGATCAGTAGTCTTCTTAAAACCTGGATGACCTGCATATTTAGAGGAGTGACCCCAAGACAGGACCTCTGGAACAAATTTGGATGGTACAAAGAGTTTGTTGTCGGGAACGACCAAGTCCTTGGGAATGCGTCTCTGGGAGTGCAAAATCTTGTCAAGATTCTTGAAAGTAGACGTGGCGAGAATCCTCTCATGTGGAAGGATAGTCTCCAACGATTCCTCTGGCCTCTCTTCAGAAGAATGTATACGGGAGAGTGCGTCTGCCTTTACGTTTTTGGTCCCGGAAATATAGGACAGGTGAAAATCGAATCGAGAAAAAAAAAGAGCCCAACGAGCCTGTCGTGGACCAAAGCGTCGAGCGTTCTCTATGTAAAGAAGGTTCTTGTGGTCCGTGAGAATAGTAAACGGCTCTTTTGACCCCTCCAGCAGGTGTCTCCACTCTTGAAGAGCCATCTTCACGGCCAGAAGTTCCCTGTTACCCACGTCATAGTTCCTCTTGGCAGACGAGAATTTCTTGGAAAAATATACACAGGGATGTAACTTATCTTGGGGCGTGGGTCTCTGGGAAAGAACGGCACCAGCGCCGCAATCAGAAGCGTCGACCTCCAGGACGAAGGGAAGTTCGATGTTGGGATGACGGAGAATAGGTGCGGATATAAAGGCTTCCTTGAGTGTCTCGAAGGCGGAGATAGCCTCGGGTGACCAAGCAGAAGGATCAGCTCCTTTTTTGGTGAGCGCAGTGAGGGGTGCCAAAATGGTGGAAAAACTCCGTATAAACTTACGATAGTAATTAGCGAACCCTAAAAAACGTTGTATGGCCTTGAGAGAGTTGGGTCTTGGCCATTCAGTGACTGCTTGAAGTTTACCGGAGTCCATCATAAACCCCTCATCGGAAATGATATACCCCAGGAACGGAGTAGAGGTCGTATGAAAGGTGCACTTCTCCAGTTTGGCGTACAAATGGTGTTCACGGAGATGGAAAAGGACGTAGGAGGTGTGGCGTATATGGTCCTGGAGATCTTTGGAAAAAATCAGGATATCATCCAAGTATACAATAACAAAAATATTGAGTACCTTACGAAAGACGTCGTTGATCAAATCCTGGAAGACAGCGGGAGCATTAAATAAGCCGAAAGTCATTACTAGATATTCGTAGTGTCCACTACGCGTGTTGAAGGCCGTCTTCCATTCATCCCCCTTCCTGATGCGCACCAGGTTATAGGCACCACGTAGATCCAACTTGGAAAAAATCTTGGCCCCATGTAATTTATCGAACAGTTCGGTAATAAGGGGAAGGGGGTAACGATTTTTAATAGTGATGTGATTTAAACCCCTGTAGTCGATGCAAGGCCTCAACGACCCGTCCTTTTTCTTGACGAAGAAAAACCCAGCCCCTGCTGGGGAATTGGAGTGACGAATAAAGCCTTTCTTGAGATTCTCCTGGATATATTCATCCATAGCGTGAGATTCTGGTAACGACAAGGGGTAGGTCTTGGACTTGGGTAGAGAGTAACCTGGAACTAGATCGATTGGACAATCGTAAGTTCTGTGTGGCGGCAAGAGGTCTGACTGTACCTTATTGAAAACGTCCCGGAATTGATGGTAAACTGAAGGTAGAATAACTTCGGGAACAGAGGTATTGGCCAGCAGTTGATGAGTCTCGTCTGACCTCGGCCTCCAGGAAATGGGGGCAGAGGAAGTCCAGTCAATGAGAGGATTGTTAAGCTGTAGCCAAGGAAGACCAAGGGTGATGGGTATCACAGGAGCGTGAATGGCATTGAGAACTAAGATCTCCTTGTGCAGATGTGAGGACAGAAGCAAGGGAGCCGTCTCTAAGGAGATGTGGGCCAGGGTAAGAGGACGTCCATCGATACCGACGAGTGCGATGGGAACCTTCTTTCTCACAAGTGGTATGCGGTTTAACCTGGCGAATTCAAGATCCACAAAGTTTCCTCCAGCTCCTGAGTCAATGAAAGCGGCGGTAGAAGTCTTGAACTTATCGCCTGAAAGGGAGACTGGAAATGGAAGTTTCTTAGGGAGTTCACCTTTAGAAAGAGGACGTGGAGACATTACACCCAGAGAGAGCCCCTCTGTACTCACTGGGTGTTCCCGTCCCGGACGCAGTGGATACTCCCGAACCAGATGTTCCATGGATCCGCAGTAGAAACACAATCCCCCGGCGTGGCGGAACTGCCGTATCGGTGTGCCGATGCGTTGTACCCCCAATTGCATTGGCTCTGGCAACTCTAGTGCAGGAGTGTTGCTGGGAGTACTGGAGAACGGAACTTGAAAGTTATGGACGCGAGTGCGCTGACGCTCTGAGTGGCGTACCTGGATACGTTGATCCACTCGGACAGCCAAATCAATGAGGACCTCCAATTGATCCGGCCTGGATTGGCGAGAGAGTTCATCCTTGATGGGATCTGCCAGGCCTTGCCAGAACACGGAGACGAGAGCCTCTTGTCCCCAGTTAGTCTCGGCTGCTAGAGTCCGGAATTCCACAGCATACTGCGTCACCATTCGCCGTCCCTGAGTGATCTGGAGGAGAGAAACAGATGCCATCTCCCGACGAGTTGAAGAATCGAATACTTGTTGAAACTCGGCTTTAAATGCCGGGTAATCTTGGGTAAGGTCAGAACGTCGCTCCCAAACCGGGGAAGCCCAAGCCAGGGCGCTGCCAGTGAGGAGGTTATAAATGAAGGCTACCTTCTTGCGATCAGTATTGTAGAGATGGGGAGCCATTTCAAACTGCACCTCACACTGGTTTAGGAAACCCCTACAATCTTGCGGTACACCTGCATAAGGCTTGGGGGGAGGAATCCTTACATCTGAGCTGCTAACTGCGCTTGCGGAGTGGGGGCTTACATCTGGCGGGGTCGCAGTCGATACCCTGTCTGAGAGTACTGTGACCTGGCGTGTAAGAGTCACAATTTGATCCGCCATGGCTTGGTTATGCTGAAGCATATTAGAGAGAAACCGTTGAAGTTCGGTCTGGTCTGCGTCTTGTGGGCTCGACATAATGTTACGCCGGTGCTGCCCACAGACCAGACCCGTCCCCTGTGCTGAGGTGGGACGTAGGGATACACGCACCCGCAGCAAAGGGAGCGCGTCTGGAGTGTGGTGTTAGTGTTGCCAGGCCAGGTATAGTAATGAAGACAATACTTGCCGGTACCGGTAGTAGAGGAGGAGGAGTTATTGCCGTTGCCAAGATCAGGGATAGGAGAGTTGCGGATGATCGAAGGTATAAGCCGTGTTACAGGGATGCCAGAAGTCACGAAGTCCAAGTAGAGCCGAAGTCGAGAGCCAGAGGGGGTAGTCATCCAATCCGCGTCAATACCTGAGGAGTCACTGAGAGAGTAGTCAAATGCTTCCATACAGAACTATGTCGAGCGACGAGTGATGGGAAGCACATTCATAATAAAGCTGGGCAGGCCAATGGGAAAAGGGGGCAGGCCTGGAGGACTGCAAGGAGTCCTCCCTGATAGGAGGGAGGTGTTACAGCCCAGCTGAGTGTAATCATTGATTTGCATGGAACTGTGTGATGCTTGGGGGCGACGCCTCACTGCAGGAGCAGTGGTTAAAAGTGCTCTGTTAGGCATGTGCTCTGTAAGCTGGGAATGCATGCACATAACGTCTGAGGCTGGCGTGCGTGTATGTGTGCATGCAGGAGGGCGTGGGCGCGCCCGGCGCTGAGCAGAGGAATCGCCGAGGGGAGTGATCCCGCGACGGCGGCAGGGGCGAGGAGCCGTGGAGGACGGTAAGGCAGGATTGTTTTGTGGGTCCAGGGGCTCCCTGCGGAGAGGGGGTGCTCTGTGTGGGAAGCGAGGAGAACGCCGATTCCTGACAGTTTGACATCCCATACTTAAACACAGGGCTCAGTGTAAATGGAGGATGACAACTCTCAAAACCCTGCACTTTTGTAGACTGATGCACCGTCAGTACAGCTAAACAGATATTGATAAGTTCTTTTGTTCACATATAGAACTTATGTTGTTGAGCATTAGTATACCAAACACTCTAATGAATCTACATGCTTATAGTACCCTGCATGTCAAAGTAAATACAACGCGAGGCGATAGTAGATAATTCATAAAAATGCTGTATATCCATAGCCCTCATTGAGACCATGTGGTACCTGAGTGCCTAACAGATAGATCCATCTACCTTCGGATCTTAGCAGTAGAGTATCCAAATCCCCACGTCTTGCCCCTAAAGGGATGTGGTCAATTCCTTGGAATGACATAGCAGACATGTCACTATTACTGCTGCGGCCCCGTTTATTCTAAAACATCACCGCATTTTTCCTGGATTTTTTTCCGAATGCGACGCACTTCACCGGGTGCATGCCGCATTCATGTTACGTTCTCAGCCGCGGGTCAAGCACAGTTCATGAGCGGTTGATGCGCGGTTCATTCATTTATTGAGAATGGTTCGGATTTAATAGGTTGCAAATCTTCGCGTGTCCGCCAGATGGCAGATATTCATGAATTGTAATGCGCATGCGCTTCAGTAATGTGTCGACTTGCAGGTGTTTCGTTTAAAAAACATACCACAGTGTGCTATTGTAAATTGGCCTTGAGACTGAAGGAAGAGGTTACAATAATGTATCAATTTAGGCTTTTCATATTAAAGAAAGACAAAGGGCCTCATGCAGTAAGCCCCGATACAAAATTTTCGGCACGAATTGCGAAAATGTATTTTTTGGGCGATTTGCCCTCGCAGTATTCAGTAAGGGCCGAATCCTTCCGATCCCTGCTGAAGCACTGCGAAAGCAAAGCTGCCGATGAGCTGTGGCGATACAGCCTGGCTCCCGATAAGGCTCCCGATAAGCCTTTGGTGCCGATAGATGTTTGCAGCTGAGAGAGACAAGCCGCTCTCTCAGCGCAAACTTCGGCACCAAAAAAAGTATTTAAAAACAACTTTTATTTATACTCTACATGTGCAGGGGGTCTTCGGAGCTGAACCGCGTTGGTTTGAGGTCCGGGGACCCCCTGCCCCCCGAGATACAGGCCCCTTTATGAGGTGCCGGTATCCCTCGGCGTTTAAAGGTCCCGATCACGTGACCGCGGCATGTAAACAAACCAGAGGGATACCGGCACCCCATAAAGGGGCCTGTATCTCGGGGGGCAGGGGGTCCCCGGACCTCAAACCAACGCTGTTCTGCTCCGGAGACCCTCTGCACATGTATAGTATAAATAAAACACACACACATCAATAAAGACTCGTTCCTTACCTTGGCGGCTATGTGCAACGGTAATGAAGCAGCATGAATGTCTTTTTAATTATACTGTACAGTGAGCAGGGGGTCCCCTGAGCTGAACCGCATTGCTTTGTGGACCAGGGACCCCCTGCTTCCCGAGTTACAGGCCCCGGTATGTGTCATCGGGTGGCAGTGTCGCCGCCATGTTTATAGCGTCCCCGCAATAAACATGGCGTCCACACTGTAACCGATGGCCCAAACCGGGGCCTGTAACTCGGGAGGCAGGGGGTCTCTGAGCCACAAATAAATGCGCTTCAGCTCAGGGGGCCTCCTGCTTCCGCACAATATTATTAAAATACCTTAATGCTGCTTCATTACCATAGCGGATAGCCGCTAAGGCAATGAAGGGGTTAACGCATAGTAGCATGTTTATTGGGGACAAATGCCCCCAATAAACATAGCAGCAATACACAACATACAGTATAGTAATGGGCAGAATGACTATTATCCACAAATGGATAATAGTGCAGTTGTCCATTTACAATACTTACACAACAATAAAGACTTTAAATACATATAGCACTCACCCATGTCCCACTGCCACGATGAAGGCCATCCTCATCTTCATCCTGCCCATGCCCCATCCGCTTCTGCAAAACAAACACAAGAATTACAACATCCAAATTAATGTCCCCTAACCCCTTAATCACCATAGCGGTTATTAACCGCTACAGTTATTAAGGGGTTAAGCCACCATCACCCACATACCCTCCCCCACAAAGCCCCCCAACCACCCTCACCCAATACCCACAGGGGAGTCCTACCAAATACCCTTGGGCCTAATACCCCCTCCCCCAGCACATACAGTACAATAATGTGCCAAATAACTATTATCCACATAGGGATAATACATTATTTGGCCATTATTAAACACATTCAATAACGTTAAAATGTAAAGAAACTTGTACTAACCTCATCAATAAGAAGTCTCCGTCGCCAGCATCATCCTTGGGGTCCGTTGCCAACATTAGAAATAGCCACAACATTTCAATATCATTAACATAACACTGAACCCCTTAATCACCTTATCGGGTACTAACCTGAAAGGTAATTAAGGGGTGAAGCCATCCTGCAATGCCTACAACAGTTATGCATAACATCTTCAGTGAAATAAAAACCAATTGCCTAACCAAATTCCATTTAATCATTCAATCTGTAGGCTCACATGCCTCATAAAACATTGCATTTACAGTGTATACATGTAGCATAACATGTAAACTGCATGTACACGCTGCAAATCAATGTTAACAATACAATAATGCCACTCAAATCGCCATACATCACAAGAAGTATATTATTTAATACAATAAACTCACCATCAATGAATTACCACACATCAATTACATCCCTAAACAATTAAAATACCATCCATACCAATTACACAATGAACTAAAGCTATCCTAACAGAGAACCACTTCAAAACATAGAAAAAAGTACACCAACAAATACAATATACTAAAGCAAGGCTTTCCATATCCTATTGTACGGCCTGGAAGCCCAAAACTTACATCTGTCTAAAAATAAAATACATTTAGCACACATCAATGCATAGCCACAATGATTAACAATACAGAATTAGAAGCTTTAACAACACTATCATTTCTTACCCTGTATATATATCTGTACACATACATACAGACATACATACAGTGGGAAGAAATGATATGCATTATAAAAAATGAAAACATGAAAAAGCAACACAAAAAACAGTTACATTAAGTACATTTCTTTATTTAACTTACCATTACTTGCCCCCACCGACTCCCGTTGATCAGCTTACTCACGAACCAATCCACGACACCATCCACGACACCATCCAGGAACAAATCCACGACACCATCCAGGAACAAATCCACGACACCATCCAGGAACCAATCCAAGAACAAGTGCAGGAACCAATCCAGGAAGCAAGCCACGAAGAAATCCAAGAAACAATCCACGACACGATCCAGGAACAGGAACCCATAAAAGAAAAGAAAAAAACAAATTAAACATTAAAATAATAAAACATGACAATCAAGGGTTGTACTAGTTTTATTCTTAGTGAATCTGTATTACAATACCTTGTTCCGGGGTCTTCTTGACATCCGGTGCCACGCCCTGGTCTTCAATCTTCAGGAGGAGGTCCGTCCTCCTCGGCATCTGCCTTCAAAATGAGACGACATAGGCTTTTATAGGCCTATGACGTCACATTTGTCGTCATATGGTTCCCACGGCCCTGATTGGGCCGTGAAAACCATGTGTTTTGGCCGATGTAAAAAAATTGATGACGTCACTTAAAGGCAATGCCAGCACAGCCAATCAGAATGGCTTTGCTGCTATTGCCTTTAAGAAAACGTCATGAAATGACACATGGCCGGACTCACATGGTACTTGAACCAATCAGAGTAGGGATGGAGTTCCCACGCTCTGATTGGCTGGCTTACCATGTGAGTCCGGCCATGTGTCATTTCATGACGTTTTCTTAAAGGCAATCAAGGGCAGCAAAGCCATTCTGATTGGCTGTGCTGGCATTGCCTTTAAGTGACGTCATCAATTTTTTTACATCGGCCAAAACACATGGTTTTCACGGCCCAATCAGGGCCGTGGGAACCATATGACGACAAATGTGACGTCATAGGCCTATAAAAGCCTATGTCGTCTCATTTTGAAGGCAGATGCCGAGGAGGACGGACCTCCTCCTGAAGATTGAAGACCAGGGCGTGGCACCGGATGTCAAGAAGACCCCGGAACAAGGTATTGTAATACAGATTCACTAAGAATAAAACTAGTACAACCCTTGATTGTCATGTTTTATTATTTTAATGTTTAATTTGTTTTTTTCTTTTCTTTTATGGGTTCCTGTTCCTGGATCGTGTCGTGGATTGTTTCTTGGATTTCTTCGTGGCTTGCTTCCTGGATTGGTTCCTGCACTTGTTCTTGGATTGGTTCCTGGATGGTGTCGTGGATTTGTTCCTGGATGGTGTCGTGGATTTGTTCCTGGATGGTGTCGTGGATGGTGTCGTGGATTGGTTCGTGAGTAAGCTGATCAACGGGAGTCGGTGGGGGCAAGTAATGGTAAGTTAAATAAAGAAATGTACTTAATGTAACTGTTTTTTGTGTTGCTTTTTCATGTTTTCATTTTTTATAATGCATATCATTTCTTCCCACTGTATGTATGTCTGTATGTATGTGTACAGATATATATACAGGGTAAGAAATGATAGTGTTGTTAAAGCTTCTAATTCTGTATTGTTAATCATTGTGGCTATGCATTGATGTGTGCTAAATGTATTTTATTTTTAGACAGATGTAAGTTTTGGGCTTCCAGGCCGTACAATAGGATATGGAAAGCCTTGCTTTAGTATATTGTATTTGTTGGTGTACTTTTTTCTATGTTTTGAAGTGGTTCTCTGTTAGGATAGCTTTAGTTCATTGTGTAATTGGTATGGATGGTATTTTAATTGTTTAGGGATGTAATTGATGTGTGGTAATTCATTGATGGTGAGTTTATTGTATTAAATAATATACTTCTTGTGATGTATGGCGATTTGAGTGGCATTATTGTATTGTTAACATTGATTTGCAGCGTGTACATGCAGTTTACATGTTATGCTACATGTATACACTGTAAATGCAATGTTTTATGAGGCATGTGAGCCTACAGATTGAATGATTAAATGGAATTTGGTTAGGCAATTGGTTTTTATTTCACTGAAGATGTTATGCATAACTGTTGTAGGCATTGCAGGATGGCTTCACCCCTTAATTACCTTTCAGGTTAGTACCCGATAAGGTGATTAAGGGGTTCAGTGTTATGTTAATGATATTGAAATGTTGTGGCTATTTCTAATGTTGGCAACGGACCCCAAGGATGATGCTGGCGACGGAGACTTCTTATTGATGAGGTTAGTACAAGTTTCTTTACATTTTAACGTTATTGAATGTGTTTAATAATGGCCAAATAATGTATTATCCCTATGTGGATAATAGTTATTTGGCACATTATTGTACTGTATGTGCTGGGGGAGGGGGTATTAGGCCCAAGGGTATTTGGTAGGACTCCCCTGTGGGTATTGGGTGAGGGTGGTTGGGGGGCTTTGTGGGGGAGGGTATGTGGGTGATGGTGGCTTAACCCCTTAATAACTGTAGCGGTTAATAACCGCTATGGTGATTAAGGGGTTAGGGGACATTAATTTGGATGTTGTAATTCTTGTGTTTGTTTTGCAGAAGCGGATGGGGCATGGGCAGGATGAAGATGAGGATGGCCTTCATCGTGGCAGTGGGACATGGGTGAGTGCTATATGTATTTAAAGTCTTTATTGTTGTGTATGTATTGTAAATGGACAACTGCACTATTATCCTTTTGTGGATAATAGTCATTGTACCAATTACTATACAGTATGTTAGGGGGGTATAGGTGTTGTTGGGTATATATATATATATATATATATATATAATATAATTATTTATTTATGTAGTTATTGTGGGGCTGGGGTGTGTATTTTTTTAATATTGTGGCTAGTGGGGGTGGGTGAAAGGGGTATTAGCCCCAACGGTGGTAGTTTAGGGCTTGCGGGTGGGTAGCGGGAGGCCTTAACCCCTTCAGGACCGTAGCGGTATTAACTGCTACGGTCGTGAAGGGGTTAAGTGCCCTCGCAACCCCCCCGCAAGTCCTACACTCACACCCAGGGCCAAATACCCCCCTCACCCATCCCCGCTACCCACAATAACGCTGGCACGGTGGGTTAACCCCTTCATTGCCTTAGCGGTTAGCCGCTAAGGTAATGAAGTGGCTTTTAAATGCCTTTTTCCTGCCTCGGATGCATGCCGGGGGGCTCCGGTGCGGGTATCAGCTCCGGAGACCCCCGGCATCAATCACAGGCAGGAAAAAGGGCTGATTTTTCCTAAGTGTCGCCCTTGCCGATGCTTCTCCTTCAGCAAGTTGCCAACTTTAGTTGGCGGGCTGGATTGGCCATAAAATCTCCAATCTGGCCTGCCGATCAGCACCAAAAAGCTGATCGGGGCTTACTGAATTCAGGCGGGAAAAAAAAGTCCCGATAAGTGGCTTATCGGCAGCCGGTTGGCGAAAAAAAATTTTTCGCAAGAAAAGTTGCCGATAATTCCCACTTATCGGGGCTTACTGAATCAGGAGGGCAAAAAACGGCTATAAAATGCCGAAAAAGCCTTATCGGGGCTTACTGCATGAGGCCCAAAGACCAGTTTCTGTTATTCTCCAGAGACCCGCCACCATGAGTGTTCAAGTGCAGCCCGTTTTCCAAAAACCCGACAGAACTTACGCGTTTTTGATATGGGCCGCGATTAATGCAACAGATGATAAGATGGCAACAGTTGTTCAAATTTATCAGTATTTTATCGAAAACTATGACTTTTACAAATATTCGCCAGCTCCTCATGTGTGGAAGCATGCAATAAGGAAAAGTTTATGTAGCGATCCATGTTTTTATCGTATTGATCCCGAATTTATTGTTGGGTATTGGTGTGTATCACTGGCTTTTTCCTGTATCTATGATCATGCAGATGGCAAAAGGTGAAAGGTCGTGTTAAAACCAACTAAGAAACGACAGTCGCTGGCAAGCAATGCGCCAGCACCAGCACCGGCTTCCAATAACGGTCCCACCGTCAGTGACAACCCTTGCTGTGTGTCCACGCATTGATACCTGCAGCCTGAGCCGGATTTCGCGTGCAGTTTCGATCAAGCTTGCATGTACCTAAGCGATTTCCAGCCTCATCAGCTGACTACAGGTGTAGAAGTCCCGCTGCCAACTGTCAACGTGTCTGATCAAGAATACTGGACTGGCAGTGGCCCTGGCCGGTGCCAGCTGATTGGGAAATTCTATGGTGAGTAATGTTGCCGTATTTTTTTATTTTGAAAATATCAATATCGGTGCGATTCAAAAGTCAAGCGATTCTCCTGTAAGCACTATCATTGTCTGAGCGGCTTCTACAGTACTGTACTGCAGATAATGCAGGTACTGCAGATACATACTGCAGATGTACAAACGGTGGAACGCTAGGCGCATGCGCATTGGAACCTTCTTGAAACGCATATGCGTGTCATTACATCGACGGTAGGCGCATGCGCATGTGAGCAGGAGACGCCCCCCGAGAAAATTATTGGTGGGACTGCCTGGGAACTTCTTTAGGGGACTGACCATTACAGTAAAACTTTTCTTTTTGTTTTTCCTCAGAAAAGAAAACGGCTAATGGAGGGATTTCGATGGATACAGTAATATCGCTTTGTGTAGCAATGCCTGCACATTGCTGAATCGACTTAAAAAACCACGTACCGTAGTCTACAGTTTAGTGGCCGTTGTTATTGATTAGGATAGAATACCTGAAAAAGTATGCTGATGTTTTCCGACCGTACAGTATACAATACTTTTTTCTATACAGTATTTAAACCCGAAAAAATTAAAAGTATGCATTTATTCTACATGTATTACAGTACATACAGTATGTGTCTTCTATACAGTACAGTATGTGTCTTCTATTTTTTTAAATACTCTTGTACAGTATCAAAGGAGCCAATGGAACAATTTAAAACAAATCAACATTGTTCTTTTATTGGTGGAGTAAGTACAAAAACATTTATTTACAAATACTGTACAATGTGAAAACAATTTAAGTGCACAGCAATTCAAAACATCAACAGGTGTATGGTTTACTGCTAGTGAAAACATTTATTTACAGAAAGTAAAAACATTTACAGTAAGTCAGTATGGTTTACAGTCACATGTTATAAAAAAAATATTTATTTATAAAATATACAAAACGCAACATCTCCTTTGTTAAAGAACGGCAAGTCAAAACATTTACAGTGGGATAGTGTGCAGAACAGTCAGTTAGGCCTGCACCACTACAGTCCTCGAGTGACGCAGACAGGTCCGGTTTTCAGGGTGACCTTTGAAAACCGGGCCTGTTTGCGGCCCTCGGGGCCAGGAATTGTGCAGGTCTTGTGTACAGTAAATACAAACATTTATTTATTAATACAAGTTAAAACACACAACATCTCCTTTATTTAAGTACAGCAGGTCAAAACATGTTCAGTACAGTTCAACACAACAGTATGGTCTTACCTGTGATTAAAAAAAAAAATTATTCATAAAATATACAAAACAAAACATCTCCTTTATTTAAGTACAGCAGGTCAAAACATTTACTTTGGGATGGTGTGAAGAACAGTCAGTCCGGCCCGCACCACTACAGTCCTCGAGGGCCGCAAATAGGCCCGGTTTTCAGGGTAACCTTTGAAAAACGGGCCTGTTTGCAGCCCTCGGGGACTGGAACAAAACATTTACAAAACATTTTCAACAGTTGAACACTCACTCAAATGCTTACCCCACCAGATTGTCCTTCCATGGACGATGCCTTGCATGGCGCAAAACGCCATTAATGCAGTCTCGAACGCCTTTCATTACAGGATCTGTAATTGAAAAATAGCGCCACAATTCCTCCAGAATGGTCTTTCTTAAATTGTCAGGAAGCGCCTTTTTTAGGCGATTTCCTTCGTAGTTCACTTTGAAGGCCCAGTCGCAGTACAACAAGTAGGGTCATGGTGCTTAAAAAGTAACAAGGCATACTTGTGGGGTGCACCAGCACTCATCACCCTATACTTCTCCCTGAGTGCCGGTGGCATATCGCGCAGGCTGATGTCGGGCTCCGTATCGATGCGAGCGAAGTAGGTCTTCTGTGAGCGGGAGTGCTTGTGGCGGCGGGCGAGGGTAGGTTGTCTGGGAGGAAGCTTTCCTCCTGTCTTGGTCGCCGTGTTGTCTCCTGGCGTGGTCTTGACGGGATTGTCATGTCCTCCTCAACGGCATACATGTAAACAAAATCTTCTTGGGTAGGGGGTGCGCTTGGTGATGGAAGGTGGTCGATGCTCCCATTCATCACATCCATGCCACCCTCCTGGTCCGGCGTCGGCGAAACAGGGCCATGAACACTGAGCAAATGATGTATCCCCGCTATGTCAGCCTCTATCTTCTCCATCCGTCAATCCATATTTAGCATCCGTTGTTCCATAGTTAGCATGGTCTCCAGAAGCAGATCTATCTTTGCCAGCAAAATAGAGTTCCCGGGGATATCCACACTTATCCGATTCAGCATCAGGTCTAACGAGCTGCTTCTTGTGCATGGCGTGCCGTGGACATCTGGGTGGATGGGTGCTATGGAGGATGAGATGGGGGTTCCATGGAGAGAAGCGGCAGCGTCGTTGAAGAAGGGTGGAGGAGGTGACTGTGGATATCCGGGAGAGGAGAAGCGGCAGCGTCGTCGAAGAGGGATGGAGAAAGTGGCCTCTGGATTTCCGGGCGAGAAGCGGAAGAGTCGTCTAAGTGCAAAGGAGAAAGTGACCCGTGGATTTCAGAGGCACCAGCGGCAGCGGCGTCGAATAGAACTGGCGAAGATGGCCTGTGGGTTTCCGGGAGGGTGGCGGCAGCGTCAAGGACGAGTAGTGGAGAAGACGGGCTGAAGATTTCCGGGACAGCGGCGGCAGAGTCGTCGAAGCGTATGGGAGGAAGTGGTCTGCGGGTTCGATGGGTTGGCTGCCATTTGTTTTGCGTGGAGTGTACATCACCGTATTTCTTCTTGACATAATAAGGCTGATGTCTATTAAAACCATTAGCCTTTGGGGTCAGCACAAGGTTTTCTTTATTGGCCTTAGCCTGTCGCTTTGGCCTTGGCGTGGAAACGGCTGCCGCCTTTCGCTTTTTCTGCATGACAGGCACGGCAGAGGCGAGTGGGTTCCTGCGTCCGTAGAATCGGGGTTGCTCCATGCAAGCAGATGGCACAAGCAGTATCTGGACAAGGGCAAGTTCAGATAAAGATCATTGAGTGGTGGGCTATGCAAAGTGTGTAACCTTTTATGCATGGCGACCAGGTACAGGTGTTGAAAGTGGGCGTACTCAAATGTGAGTCATTACCGTATAAATACACCATCCATTTTGTGGATTCACTGCACATTGAATACACATCGACTAAACATCGAATATACATTCTTGTGTTTGTATTTCTTTCTACTCGCAGCAATGCCTGTTAAAAAGATTTCCAAGGAGCTCAGCATGCGAATTAAGGAGATGTACACGAGCAGACACCAAATTGCTGCTATCCAATGCTGGTTAGCTACTTCTGGCTTCGTTGTGCTAGCAACCACCGTGAGCTATCATGCACACGGAAAAACCAGAGAACGCAAACAGGCACTACGGGTAACTAACGCGTAAGTACATTTATATACACTGGCGACACACTTTATTCGAGCTCGGCTAGTCCCACGAATTCGGGTATACCCGGGTGTATTGAGGTTTGTGACTGTTTTCTGCCCGAGTGCATTGAGTTATTTTCCGGCAGGGATTGAAGCATTTTATTCCCGCTGGCTGCAATACTGCACAGTACATATATATATACTGCATTACAATTCATGAATTTATGCCATCTGGTAGACACGCGAAGCATTGCAGCCTATTAAATCCTAATCATTATCATTTAACAGATCAGCCGCCCATCAGCCAGGCATGAACCCAGGCTGGGAAGGCAAATGCAACGGGGCTTGCCAGAGGTGAGGAGCGGCGCATTCCAGGTATCTGCCAGGTACATACCAGGTATTTGCTCGAATAAAGTGTGTCGGTGCAGTAACTTAATTTTTTTTTTTATATAAAAAATATTGTACTGTAGATCTACTAGTGTACTGTGCAGTAGATCTAGTGCATCTAATATTTTAGTTATTTCGGTATATTTATATTGCAACAGTATATATATTTTTTATATTGCTGCATATTAATAGAACAATCTATTGTGTACTTTAGATCTACTGTATCTAATATTTTTGTTATTTCGGTATATTTATATTACAACAGTATATATATATTTTTATATTGCTGCATATTAATAGAACAATATCTCATTGTATACTATTTTTACACCAAATGATGTGCTGTGCTTGTGGCCTACTGCACTGTAACTTACCGGATTGTTTTTCTTTACATTGTAGGGAGACAACTCTTCTGGTCGACAAAATAAGTGAGAAGAATGATGAGAAGAGTGCATTAAGGGTCAAATACACTCTGCAGGAAAATCACAATCTGACTGTATACGAGACCAGCATAAAGAAGATAAGACGCAGAATTGGATGGAAATATGGACGTGTGACGTTAGTACTAGCCAGTACAGGAGGTAAAACTGTGCTGTACCGCTAAAATCGTGGAAACTAAATCAACGATCTCATTGGCTGTAGTCCCATGTGATGGCACCATGTTGGTTTTGTTGACGTCATGTTAAAGGGAAATGAAGCACAGCCATTCTGATTGGCTGGCTTCATTTCCTTTAAATGACGTCATCATTTGTGTTAGCCTTAGCCAAAATCACATGCTTTTCACGGACCAATCAGGACCGTGAGAACCATTTGATGCAAAATGTGACGTCATAGGCCTATAAAAGCCTATGTCGTCTCATTTTCCAGCTTGACGCCGTGGGGAGAGGACCTCCCCTCTGAAGAAGATGGACGTGCGTCACAGAAGAAGAAGCCAGAAGACCCCGAAGACGGTGAAGAAGTCACAGAAAAGAAGACCACAGACGGTATGGATTATAAAGACAAGAAAGACGACACCACATTGGATTACAAAGGTTTATTATTTTATGGGTTCCTGGTTACTGTCTTTGGATTAGTTGCAGACATAGCGGTTCCCCCGGAAGTCGGTCATTGGTCATCTAATGGTAAGTAAAGTAAAGACATGTATTTTATTTAAGTTGTAACTTTTTGTTTAGTTTTTTTCTCACAAGTCTGATTTAATTTTTTAATGTCCATTTCATGCCCATGTATGTATATATATTCCTATGGAGCTATATACATACATGTTTATTAAAGGGTTGTTTTTCACATGTTTATTGCATTTTTTCATGTCTTCTACAAGTGTTTTCCCTGTTTGGTTACTATTGTGTGTGCGAAATGTAATGTAGAAGTAGTTATGTCATTTCAGATGATGATGATTGCATGGATATATGTTGGGACCCTGCCTTAATTGTTTATTGTGGCTTATGTGGTGAATTTCGATTGTGTATGATCTTGTTAGTTAGAAATAGATTTGTTTTTGCAATGGTTTTGTGTTTGCATAACAATCTTGATTAGGGTTTTTGGTTGAGATTTGCTAATGTATTTCGGAGGGCATTAATTGTGTGTTGGTAATTTATTATTGTCTACTTGCTTTGTTTATATTGAATGTTTACTTTCAATCGTTTATTTGTTTTGGACCATTGATTGCTATTGTGTACATGATGGAAATATTATTTGCATCATGTACACATTGTTCAATTGTATGTTTTATTGCAATTTACTCTTTACCGGTTTGGATAGGTGCTTGCTGTATTCTCTTATGAGATGTGTTTTTATTTTCATTTGGCTTTGTTTGTAATTTGGCAGTGATGTTGTCAATTACAGATTGGATGTTTTAAATTGCTACATGCATATCCTTTCCCATTTCTTTGTAGATTGCTTAATCATACTTATATTTTACATATATTTATAAAGATATATTTAAAATATTATATATATATATATAATATATATATATGTATATATATATATAGAGAAAAAAGAGGAGAGAGCGCACGCCCCATAGTGTAAAACTGTATATTTAATGAGGGGAAGGGGAGGAAGGGGGGTAAGAAATGCACTCACAAAAGTACAGGTTAAAATAGCATTGTGTGATAATAATCACCAGCATCCGGTTGCTGCGCTCCGTCCTGGGGGAAACCCCGATCTCAAACAGGATGGGCCACAGTCCCAGCAGATGTCCAGGGCCAGTGGATGTTGTAAAAATGTCCAAGGATCGTGGAAAGTGGCTCCTTGCTTGCAGGCCTCTATGGTGCCAGCGCTTGGACCGGTTCACTCCAGCGCTACGTGATGACGTAATGTCAATGCGTCCAACGTGATGACGCTCCCTGACGCGTTTCGTCACCCGTGAGCGTCATCACGTCGGACGCATTGACATTACGTCATCACGGAGCGCTGGAGTGAACCGGTCCAAGCGCTGGCACCATAGAGGCCTGCAAGCAAGGAGCCACTTTCCACGATCCTTGGACATTTTTACAACATCCACTGGCCCTGGACATCTGCTGGGACTGTGGCCCATCCTGTTTGAGATCGGGGTTTCCCCCAGGACGGAGCGCAGCAACCGGATGCTGGTGATTATTATCACACAATGCTATTTTAACCTGTACTTTTATGAGTGCATTTCTTACCCCCCTTCCTCCCCTTCCCCTCATTAAATATACAGTTTTACACAATGGGGCATGCACTCTCTCCTCTTTTTTCTCTGTAGATTCCCTATGGACGTGGTTTGTCCATTCTGAGAGCAGCCGGAGACCCCTTGTACCAGATTCCATTTTCTACATTCATTTTGAGGACTGGTTTTTACCCTCTTTTCTTGCTTATATACGTTTATTTTATGTGTATTTTACATGTATTTTATTTTGACTGTTATGTTATTGTTAGTTCATAGTTTTCCCTTATAATTATGCACAGGCATCTAGTCAATTCATGTGCCATCACATTATTAGAGTAGTTTATTATTTATTCACAATTTATTAATTTTAAAAATAATTTAATAAATTTATTAATTTCATTTTATTTTCCTCCAATATTTATTAGAGTAATCACTAGCACTATATATTTCAAGATATTCTAATTATACACTTCTAGAGGCGCTGCTTTTTTTCTTTGTTTGTCATGTATATATATATATATATATATATATATATACAGTGTTCGACAAACCTATACATTTGCTCGCCCCGGGCGAGTGGATTTAACCCCCGGGCGAGTAAATATTGGCCCAAGCAGCACACGTTTGGTACTAGGTGGCGAGTAGATTTTTTTGTGTGGCGAGTAGATTTTTTGGTGATTTGTCAACCACTGTATTATATATATATATATAAACCATAATACTGAGTTAAGTTATGGTGAGTAAAAAAGTGACAAAAACCCTCCACAGGAAAGCAAATATGCAAATATAGCTGTATGCTCATCTGCATGTCTTAGGCAGGTCTGCAACCCCGCCTTTCCCCATTATCACCCAGCATACAGCACTTCCACTGCAGCAAGGAATTCTGGGAAATGACATGCAAATGAGCACACAGTGTCACTTTTTGTCTGAATAACCATTTACATAACATTTGCTGTGACCATGCAGCAAGCTTAAGCCTATAGGGAACCATGTTAAAAATGGTTATTGAGGCAAAAAGTGACACTGTGTGCTCATTTGCATGTCATTTCCCAGAATTCCTTGCTGCAGTGGAAGTGCTGTATGCTGGGTGATAATGGAGAAAGGCGGGGTTGCAGACCTGCCTAAGACATGCAGATGAGCATACAGCTATATTTGCATATATATATATATATATATATAAAGAGAATGATGAAGCCACTCTACAGATGAATGCGTGCAGGGTGGCTTAACCCATTAATAACTTTAGCGCTTATTAACCGTTATTGTTATTAAGGGGCTAAGTAACACCACAATATATTTGCTATATGGTGTGGATGGGTAATGTATAGTTTATTAATAATTGTTATGTTTATTGCGGGTGTGTGTATTGTTTTGAATGTGGGTATTGGGGGTAGGGGGTATTGTCCCCAAGGGAGGGAGGATAGGCCTCCCGGTGTGTTGGGGTGATGGTGGTTATGCCTCACGGGGTGGGTAGGGGGGGGTGTATTTATGTTAAAGGTATTTATGTGTTTTTTAATTATTTTTTTTGCGGCACAGACTTGATACTGCAGGCAAGAGGGGACCCCTGCGGGAACACCCGAGGGCCACCGCCAGCCTATAGTACCATTCCTGTGCCTAAAAAAATAACTATGGGTTATGTATAGAAGGGGGGGTTTAGGGGTTGTTGGGGGCACAGAGGCTGATTGTGTGGTGTATTGCAATGTTTATTGGGGGCAATTGTCCCCAATAAACATGCTACTCTGACTTAACCCCTTCATTGCCTTAACGGATAGCCGCTAAGGTAATGAAGCAGCATTACAGTATTTGTATTCATAGTGCACATGTGCAGAGGGTCTCCGTACATGAACCGTGTTGGTTTTATGTCCGGGGACCCCCTGCTTCCCGAGATATAGGCCCCCTTATGTGGTGCTGGTATCTGCTATGAATATAAATGTCCCGTCACGTGATCGGGCTATCTCCATGCATAGGAGATACCGGCACCTCATAACGGGGCCTGTATCTCGTGAAGCAGGGGGTCCCCGGACATAAAACCAATGCGGTTCATCTCCGGAGACCCCTTGCACATCTACAATATTAATCCAATTGTTATGTAAACATTTTTAATTGCCGGCGAGACTTGTGCAAATAGAGGAGTATCTCGCTCTCTGCTGACAGATCTCGCCAGCGGAGCCCTTCTCGCCAGGGCTCGCCATCTCTCTGCCAGATTCCTCTCACAGATATGCGCATCTTCCTGCATACTGCGAGGGGAATCCGCCAAAAACATGGCGAGTTCTAAGTCTGGCGAATGGCCATTCTCGCAGTTTACTGCATAGGCCCCTGTGTTTATTATGGGTCTAAAACTGTACTTATATAATCTTTCTATCTTCAGCATAATTATTATTCCCAGATATTTAATATGATATAACAAGGTAGCCTTCTAGGGACTGTCAAGGAAGGAGAACAAATGCACCAACTACTCAAGAAGGGTATTCTTTATTGCCATAATTGGGACAAAACCAGACTGTGATACACTTTCTGTTTTAACAAAGCAAGCAAACAGCAGACTTGTATGCTAAGCAAAATCATAAAGTTAATCAACATGAAAACAGGGTGGCATTTCCTGCTGCTCTTCATCTGAGCTCTTCTGGGGAGTCAGCAACCTGCCTCCTTGCAGGCTGAGCTTCTTTAGGCTACGTCGATAGAGAGGGGAGCCGCGCTGATGCTGAGGCTCGCCTGCTCGGTCAGGCGCGATTCCATGGACTGGCAGGTGAGCTAGCGTGCGCGATCGGGGGGCGGGTAGAGGCAGGGCAGTGACGTCGCTGGGCCAATAGCCCATGAAGCGCCGACGTCAACATCACGACGTTGACGTCATGACGCTGCTTCACGCTGATTGGGTGTTTTCAGCCGACAGCGCGCTGTGAAACAGGCACTGCTGTCGGCTGATAATCCCAGCACCTCAACACGCCTGCGGGCGCTCGCGGGAGCCCCCTCTCACGACATCCTCATTGAGGATGGGGGGGCTCATCGCGGAGCGTCCGCACTGCTCAGCGTGGTTCCCCCCTCTATGGATGTAGCCTTAGCTGTCCCTCTGTGCGCTAAGTAACATGCAGACTAACAGAGTTGAGGGTAGTCATCCTTGCATTACTGATACTTTTCTCTCTGTTAGTAATTGACTCACGATTAGCAACTGGCTGATTGCAGTCTATACATTGCAAGCAGTACCTATTCCATGGGTGGAGCTCTTTCGCAGCCACTCTTAACTTGCTTAACCCTTCCACTGCCTAAACCTCTGCTAAGCTTCTGCACAAATTATTTGAAATGGACATTTAACATTTTTTTTTTAACAAGCATTGACTTCCCAGATAGCCAATGAGTTTTTTAGTTCCATTGCTGTAGGGAACTGTAAATTGGAATTTGCCATAAATACCAACATATCTACTGCATACATCGCAAGATAAAGAGTCAGACCGTCAGAGCTGGAAAGCAGTTACAGAGAGCTCATGGCAACGGTTTTGAAGCCAAGTAATATAACAGATGAGACAGAGGGCAGCTCTGACATTATACCCTCTACAAAAAGACACATCCAGGATTAGGAGGGAGCAATGTCAGGAACACCCCAAAAGAAGAAAGAAAAATATCTAGTGCACTTCTGCCACACAACGAATGAATGAAATGGGAACAAATCTTGGCTCGCATGAAGAACCTACTTTCAAGACGTAGGATATAAACCAGCGGTAACAGGAGGCTAGGCAACAGCTTCTCAGATGGATATTGTCAATCGTGGTAAATCTCAAGGAGAAGGGAAAAAACGGAGAGAACCACTAGTGCAGACCAATAATACTTTTATAAAAAAGTATAAAATAGCAGCAATATATGTTCTCACGTGGTGTACATTATATACAGGCACATCAAATAAGAAGGTGAGCTTTAAGATGATCTCGCGCCAGAGAGTTAAGGTGTACGGGCCATCTGGCTTGGGCTTCTCCCGCAGTTTGATCGCTTCGGATGGCGTCTTACGTCACATGCGCCGGTGTCTTTACTACTTCCGGATATGCGGGGAAGGAGGCAGGTATACGGCAGCTGATCCTCTCGACTTGAAATCACAGCTCACACTTGCAGGCTCTACGCGTTTCGCTGATCTCAGTCAGCTTCGTCAGGAGCAGAATCTTCGTCAGACATCAGACTGAAGGAAGGCGGTGAGAGATATCGTGGTGCGGTGACCCTGTCAATCACTATTGAGTGATATATGCCCTTATTTTATTGCACAATTGTGAGTGTGCATTTTATATTTTAAACATAAAGACCTTATTTACTTTATTGATCTGTGCTATGTAGTTCTTCTATCTCTCTATATTGGTGACCTATCACCCCCTGTGCCATTGGATGGGAATCCTGATCAGCACAAATCCATTGAAAACAACGGGCAGCAGCCCTTCTTGCAAGTGCTCTCATTTCTTCTGTATCCTGTGAGTAGGCTGTGCATAAGAGTCAAGAATATGAATAGTGCCTTATCCAAGACACTTTAAACATCTGCACTTATATTGTTTGTGTTTGTCTTTTCTTCCCTTATATGCTCCCCCTGGATTGTTTGAGAAATATCCATACACCTTTGAACCCGTGAAGACAGGTCCCACCAGAGGGTTTAAGCTGGGATATTAGACCTTTATATTTCACTTTATTTGTCACAATTGAAAATTTTCCTATGTGTTGTATTATTTAGTTTAACACTCCACTGTTTTTATTCACTTATTGATGTTCGCGCCTTTATTATCACCTTCATGTACTCACTATAGAATGTTAGTGATTCCATCTTGCTTGGGATGTCTGTTACCATCACCACCTGTTCTAGCAGTGATGTAAGCACAAGGGCTATTTCTCACCACATTGGCTGATCATTTCTCTATAAAGAGCATACTATTCTAATGTTGACTTTGTAAAGGTCTCAATGTTTGAGCAATACTGCAGCTCAAGTTCTTATTAACATATTGATCACTATTCCCTGTGGAAGATCTGGATTTATCATTTGCATAGGCTTTAGATAAAGCAGAGTAGAGGAACACAATATTTTCCTTGGAGGTTTTCATTTTATAGGCAACTTTAAAGATAATAAATGATCTCACTGTTGTTTTGGCAGCATCCCAGAACCAGTAGGGGTTTTGATTTGTGTCCCATATTGTAATTTCTGAAATGTAACCAAGACAGCTCTAATTGTGCTTTTAAAACGTCATCGTTTATCATTATACTTTGAAATCTCTACTACAGTATTTGTTTATATTTAGACTGGGATTTAAATTTATGTCCAACCAAACTGGGGCGTGATCCGAAAAGATTATTGTTTTTACTTTTGGCTGCACAGACCACATCCATCAAAATATTGGTGATTTAAATGAAATAAATCCTAAACGTTGATTGATGTGTTTTAGAAATGCAGGTACAATAATGTCCCTGTGGAAATAAGATTCTCCAAGGGTCCATTATGAGTAATTGTTAATTATTACCGTCTATAATTCTGGGTAAATTCTTTGCCGGGGCAAGTCAGTCTATCCACAGATGGATTTTCCTCCATGTTACAATCTGTACTCACTATAAAAAAGATATTTCCAAACTCTACAAGAGAACCTGTTAGATCTGTAAAAAAAAATTCCTCCCTTTGGGTCAAGTTATAGTGCTGCAGAAAGTCATAATTAAAATATCCATCATAACTGGAAAAACATTGTCACATCCCACGCTTTCAAGCCCACCAGAATAGTTTTATGTGCTCAGTAGCACCAGTAAATAAATATTATCTAAACAAATACAACACATTCAAGATGTCATGTACATGTAGCCGGGTCCCCCTGCCCCCCTTACCTCCGATGCGGGGAAGAGGGGAGGCACTGCGGCTGATAGGAACGACCCTGGGGCGATTAGCGGCTCCAGTGGATGTTGTGGCGGCATTCGGGGTGGTTGGAGGGGCAACTGGATCGCCGGAGCTCCGCGGCGGCCCCTGATGCAGGTCGTTGTCATTGTGCAGTTGCCGTGCATGCGCAGGAGTAGTCATGCATGCGCAGAGGACCAAGGAACCCTGGCAGCCATCTCAGGAAGCTTGCGCATGCGCATAGGCTTCACAGTTGTGGCAGCCATTACATACATGCTACACAGGGAAACTACAAGCCCCATAGTTGGGGAATAGATCTTGTGGCTCAGCTCACAATAGGGCTGTTCGGATCTCCAGAGGGGATGTTGCTACATTTGGCGTGCTAGGAGCGTGAGGCAGCAGTCGGAGCAGGGATGCAGATTGGGAAGGTAGGGTCTGAGTGTCAGTGGCACTCAGACTAGGCCAGAGAACCTCCCTTAGGTCCCAGATAGGCCCCACTCACGTTTAGGTTGTGGCTGCTTCAGGGAAAGGCCCCAGATAGGGACATTCCTCAGTAGCCTGATAGTGATAGGCATCAGTGAAGATGCCGCGCGGTGAATGCGGCCTGTGGTCTGGGACCAGATCACCTCCAAGTACTGAGACTCTTAAAGGTGGGACCATCCTACCGGAGACCACCCAACGCAGAGGTGGATGCCATTGCGGATGGTGATATCGCTGGATCAGTGGATCCCCATCACTAAGCCGGCTGCACCGAGTATTGGAGTACTCGGCAGGTACCAAACTAAGTGCACCAACACTTCACGGGATAGCGCTATCTCAAACACTTTTGGGTGGGCCTGACATTGGGAGAAGGACATCAGGGTATTGGTGCCTGGCACCCTATGTACTGTGGGGACACTCCAATGGTATACTGCATGCCGTGTCATATATATATATATATATATATATATATATATACAGTATATACTGTGTGGTACTGGGTACTGTGATATATGTTCAGTAAAGGTTGTTATTATACAGTGTGTGTTTACTACGACGATTGGTTCCTGTGAGGTACTCCTCCCACTACGCTGGGATTCCTCACAGGTGGAGGCGCTGCACCAAGGCGATCGATATATCACCCCAGGCTTCCAGAGGCGGAGGCTTAGGCTTTCTGTGAGCCAACAGGTAACGGCAGTACCGTTAGTCTCTTTAGCCAGGGGGAAAGAGGGCTACATACACTACAGTTAAACACTATTCTAGTAGCTTCGATAACCAACTCATCGAGGATTTTGAGCAGCTATCACAAAATGTTGCTAGGTAACTATTCATAAAGCCTTGATGAGTTGGTTGTATCGTGCGGGGGAAAGCGTTTTCTCACGATTTCTGGCTCCTGGCCAAACACATCGTGCGGGAGCTGGCGATAAGCTCAAACTCGCGCTATTCTTGTAGCCTCAATAAACTCAGCTCTGGAATTGTGGGTTTATCAAAGATTTAATCTCACCCAAGGCTGGCGAGATGGGATCTGAGAGCAGGGCTTAGAAAAAAAAATGGATTTTTCCTGCATCGGTTTGAAGCCGGGAGTCTCCCGAGCTGATGCCCATTAATATCAATATGTAAAAATACATTTACAGGCAGCTTCATTATCTTAGCGGCTAACCACTAAGGCAATAAAGGCGTTAACTACCAGTGTGTGTAGATCGGGCGCAGGCTCCACCCCCGAGTTTGATTCAAACCTTGCTGCAGCTGGTGCCTCATCAGTGCCTGCTGTGCAGACTCTGCCAAGCAACGAATCAGGGCTCTGATTGTAGTATCAGCTTCTGCCATGCAGCCATTAAGGCAATGATGGGGTTAACAACCAGTGCCCGGTTTATAGTAGGGGTGGGTGAAGTGGTATTTGGCCCGCGGTGGGTGTTTAGGCCTTGTGGGGGGGAGGATGCGGGAGGATTTAACCCCTTCATTACCTTAGCGATTAATATCGCTAAGGTAATGAAGGGATTAACCCCTCCCAATACCCACACGGTAGGCATAAACACAAATCACGAGGCAAATTCCACCTTCACCTACCCTCACTACCCACAGTAAACATTACAACACAATACAAACACAATACTAGCCAATGCCCTCAATGGGAGCAAAGATAACCCCAATGGGAATGAATGGGCACCCCCTCTACCTGCAACAACTATAACATTACAGTACAATAATGGGCAAAATGACTATTATCCAGATATGGATAATAGTGCATTTGCCCATTAAAAATAAAACATTATCCAGCCAGCATAAAGTAAATAAAACTTGCACTTACCCCTGCCAGGATGAAGGCCATCCACCTCATCAACCTCTGCGTCCATGTCCTCCATTGGCAGGAACACAACAATAAAAAATACAATCTAATGGCCAAAACCCCTTAATCACCTTAGCAATTAGTAACCACAAATAGTAAATAAGCCCCCTCCCCCGCTAACCGGGCGGCCTAACCACCCACCTTAGGGCAACTACCCCCACCCAGGATGGGCATGATATGCCACTATAGCAGTCAATGGGCAACCACAAAAAACACCATGGGTTAATCATGCCCATATTATATGGGCATGATGTACCACTGTGCCAATCAATGGGTAGAGGGGGGGATAGTTGTCTCAGCGGTTACTAATCGCTACAGTGATTAAAGGGTTCGGGGACATTAGATTGTATTTTTTATTGTTGCGTTCCTGCCAACGGAGGACATGGACACGGAGGCTGGTGATGAGGACGGCCTTCATCCTGGCAGGGTTAAGTGCAAGCTTTATTTACTTTATGCTGGCTGGATATTGTTTATGAGCTATTATCTAGATCTGGATAATAGTCATTTTCATAATTACTGTATGTGTTGGAGGGGGAGTGTTGGGGGTAGAGTAGGTTGGTATCAGGGTTGTTGTGGTTTTTTTTATGTTTATTGGGGGTATAGGGATTGGGTGAAGGGGGTAGTTGCCCCAAGAGTGGGTGGTGAGGCCTACTGGGTGGGTAGCGGGAGTGGTTAACCCCTTCATTAACATAGCGGTTCCCACTGCTATGGTAGTGGAGGGGTTAACTACTCCCTCAACCTTCCCTGGCAGGCCCAACCACCACCCTGGGGCAACTACCCCCAAAATCCACCCCCTCTGCCCCCAATAAAGAGGCTATTCAAGTTTAACCCCTTCATTGCCTTAGCTGTTAACCGCTAAGGTAAGGATACTGTTTTTATTTTAGAGTAAAAAAGAAGGAAAAAAAGAAGAAAAAAAGCAGAGCAACAGTGAGGAAGCTAGACAAAAAAAATCAGTAAAATAGATGATTTATTGAGAAAAAGATATCCCTGCAGTTACTCTGACGCGTTTCGGACCCATTGGTACTTTGTGAAAGAGTGACTGAAGGTAGAACTGAGAAGCCCTTTGTAGCCGTTTCTGGGAAATCTCAATTGCATGAAACAACTCCAGGTGTAAAATACACCTACAAGAACAAAATGCAGACAGAGCGCACCGGGGGTTAACAACCAAATAACAAAACTTGAAAGAAAGAAATAATGAAAAATAAAATGTGAATACAAAAGACTATTAAAATTGATCAATAAAACACAGTATTTAAAACTAGGGTCGTCGACGAAGCACGTGGTTGCGAAACGCGTAGAGGTCACGAGAGGTCACTCTACACGTGTGCTGTGAGGCTGGGGTAGAGACAGAACCAGGAAGCTCCTGTTGTGATGTGATCTCCACCGCTGGTGCAGTCCAGACCTTTGGCAACAGTTTGCGGCTCCAGCTCGCGCTTCTCTGGGTAAGTTCTGATACAGTTCTACTGCTGTACCATAGGGTTTTCTGATTGTGACCTTAGGGTCCATTTGTATGTGTGTATATTTGTACTGTCATGCCAGTGTAGTGCCTGGCTATTTTAGGAGCGTATTAGCGGTCTAGGTACCGCTTGCTTTGCGTGGGTTTGTGGTCCTTGGTGGACCCTATTTTTAAATACTGTGTTTTATTGATCAATAAATATACAATTGTCTGCTCAGCAGGTGTTGTGTAGTTTACTGGCACATCTATTTTAATAGTCTTTTGTATTCACATTTTATTTTTCATTATTTATTTATTTCAATTTGTGTTATTTTGTTGTTAACCCCCGGTGCGCTCTGTCTGCATTTCGTTCTTGTTTTTGGGGACTCCTTTAGGAGGCGCTCTCACACGGATAGCAGCAAGGGGGGACCTACCTAACTGGACAGCTCGAGCACGGACAGTTTATCTGTATTTTGCTTGTAAAATACACCTACACCTTCCCAGAAACAGCTTCACAGGGCTCCTCAGTAGTACCTTCAGTCACGCTTTGTCAAAGTACTGACAGGTACGAAATGCGTCAGAGTAACTGCAGGGATGTCTTTTTCTCAATAAAACATATTTTTTAACGATTTTTTTTGTCCAGCTTCCTCAATGCTGTTGCGTGCAGTGCTCTGCTTATTTTCTTCTTTTTTACTCTTCATCATCAGTTTGGGCTGGAGCTCGCATCCGACGGGAGTCTTTTCTGAGGCTGCATTCAACAAGGGATGAAACTGAGTTCTTTTAGAACGCGAGTCCTTTTCTTTTCCAACTTCTCAGTGTCCGAGGGACAACAGGATCATTGTGATGACGGGTGGCGGCATGGGGGTAGCTTTATCCTGTTAGTGCGGGCTCTAATTGTGGACTCTTGCTGCAGGGTTTTTCCTCCCCCATTTCTCTGTCTTCCATCTGCACATTAGTCTCATTCATGCACGGGCAGTGTTAGCATTATATCCATTTCTTCTAACTCCCATCCCACTTTATTCATTTGCTATTCAAAACAAATACAGGATTTACAGTCATTACATTTACTACTAATATCTAGAGCATCTTAGGCATCTTAGAGCATCAGCTTAGGGGTACAGTACAACCCCATCTCTCTACTGTTTTTATTTTAATTTGAATACTAGTGTGCATGAGCAGGGGGTCTCCGGAGCTGAACTGCATTGATTTCCACCTCAGGGGCCCCTTGCTACCCACGTTACAGGCCCTGGTATGGGGTGCCTGGATCCCCATGCAAAATTTAAATGTCCCGCGTCACATGACAAGGACATTTAAATGCATAGGAGCTACCGGCACCCCATATGTACCTTGGCAGGCATGGGGTTCCCGGACCTGAAATCAATGCGTTTCTGCTCCGGAGAACCCCATCTCCTGCACACTAGTATTCAAATTTTAATAAAAACACTGTGATCACCTGCGAGAGCTGTGCAGGGAGAGGAGGATTTCACTGTGCAGCTCAGATTGCAATAAAATCGCAGGCGGGAGAACTTAGAAGAAAATCTCGAATTACTTTTCTGCTACGCCAAACAGTTTGGGCATTTTCCTATCGCACGGCTTGAGAAGGGTTCAGATTCTTTCTGAAAACCGTGATAACTCAAATATCAAACCGTTCGGCGGTAACATGCCAAACCTTGCAAGATAGCAGCAAACTCATCAAAGCTACTAGAATGAGGCCCTTAAAGTTTTGGCCAAGTCAGGCTCCTTCAATAGACGTTTTCAAAATATGCAGGGATTTCAAAGGAAATCAATAGTAAATAGGGAGGGTAAGTAACAAAATGGAAGTTACAGATTCCTGATATTTACCATCTAAGATCCCAGGACTGGGGTGGCTTTCATGAGGAGGCACTTATTTAGGCCATCCTGCCCTCACAGCTGATGCCCAGAGAACTGGGTTGTTCCCTGCCTCGAGGCCCCTCATGGGGAGTAAGCAGCAGGATTCACACGCCTTTGCGCTGACTGCCTCATAGGATCACCTCAGGAACCACTGTCAGCCTTCTCCTGGTTGCTCGGACAGCTCTTTCTCCCATTCGGAACAAGGACACCCCCTACAGCAGCTCCAACGGTGCCGCCCACCAGCATCAGTGCCGTGCAGACCAGGCCCTTCTGCAAAATGTGCGGGCCCATCCCGGGGCCACTCCAACTGAAAGTAAAGTAATAATGAAAGGGTAGGGGGTGAAATATAAAGGTTTTAAAATGCCTCACAAACTGTCCCTAGCAACCAGAAGTGTCTTAGAAACTGCATAGGGACAAATGTCCACATATGGACGATGGTGGAGCACCTGGAAGTCCACATGCACAGTATGTTTTCCAAAGAAAATGACACTCACCATTTTTTCCCCCTCAATTTATTTTTTGTCGAAAGGGGCTATTTTATTATTTACTACAAATACGGTCAATAAAAACGTTTTTTTTTTTTTTGCATTTTACAAAATGTATTGATGCTTCAAAGGAAAATATTTGTTTAAATATATTATGGGAATACGGTTTATTTTGAGAATTTATCAGGTAACAAAGTTGTGTGTGCTTTGGTCTCTACTAAAATAGGCCTCGCTCTCCCTCTCTAAAAACCCACATTTCAGGGTTTGGAATCCGGAAACTAATTCGGATTTTTCAGAAGCCGAATCAGTCTGTATATTTTCAGTGATAGAAAAAAATGAATGAATCTGCCTTTTAGGAGACTGAGCCGCAGAAATCCGCTGCGGGTTGCAATTTATGTGAAAATCTCTCCTATCTCTACTAAGAAGGGCTGAGTTATAAGACACACTCATTAATGGCGGTGTCTTATGGCCCAGTAAGATGTCTTATTTCTTAGCGCCACTTTGTAAACATGACCTTTTGAGCTTCCCTGACATGAATCTTGTCAAATAGATCAATTTGTAAGGGTTCCAGTCCAGGTTTTGGCTGGAACCTGCCCTTACCTGGCTGCTGTGGACATTTTGATTACTGTCAGTCTGCTATATTGGCTGCACCTGTTCAAGGGCTTAAATAGCAGCCAGTGACTTCCTGCCCCTGCCTGAGCATTGTATATGTTTCCCTGTGTTCCTGGCCACCTTGGGTTCTAGTTACTGAGCCTCCCTTGTTTGTGAGCCTTCTCTGTTCCTGAGCCTTCCCCGTGGCTTGCCTATCGCTGTGGCTAGCCTGTTCATTTGGAATCCATGTTGCTGACCCCCGACCGGGGCCCCGACCTCGCTGCCTGCCACCTGCCCTGACCTTTTGCCTGTTGCCTGAACTTTGCACCACTGCCGCCAGTCCTGACCTCCTGCCTGCTTACCGACTACGGATACTCTAACTGGACTCTGTGCCTGGGCTCTGGTCGGTTAATTGGCATCCCTGCCTCAGCCCTGCGGGTCCGCTTCCTGATCGGAGACGAGCATGTCACACCATTGAAAGAAGGCAGAAATGTCTAGTGAAAGCCACATGCTGAGGAAATATAAAATGCGTACATTTCCAGTTTAGGATATGGATATGTGGAAGCACAGCGCCCCCAGGTGTTCAGTACATTGCCATTGCTGTTTGCTGAGTGAATAATTCTTGGTAACTTCATACTACTTTAATTAAGGAACCGTTAAACTAGCATAAGAAATAACATGACCTTTATGTAAAAGCGAATTGGGTTCTGTAAATGTATAGTTCACCAAAACTGTTTAAGAAATGGATTTGCTTTATAACACATGCTAATGAATTCACCACTGACTCTTGGTTTGACTAACTGTTAGAGCTGTTTATACAGTACTATAAAAAGGGTCATTTGTTTATTCCATTGATCTTATTTATTTTGGTCTAAGCAATGTGTGGATATGAATGCCACAATGTTGGCAATGTCAATGTCTTGCCATGTTAGTCATAAGGGGGGGTCAATGTAAGAAATTATCCCATTGGGTCTCTACATATATTTATATCTATGTGTGATAGGTGTGCCTCTTACTGTCTCTTGTCTTTTCCCTTTTCTTCTTAGTGAGGAGTGGTATACCTGTTTATGAGATCGTTTGATAAACTGTATAATGTATTTTTTTTGTACTTTTGTAATTGATATGTAACGGGTATTCCACCCCACCCAATCTCATATGTAGTGTGGGTGAGTAGAACATGTAGTGTTACCGGTGTGGTGCGTATACCTGCAGGCTCACAGGAAGTCTGAGCCTCCGCTAGTGAGAGCCTGGGGTGAATCCTCTGGAACGAATCTTCTTTCAGCGCCTCCACCTGTGTAGGATTCTATGGAAGTGTAGAATGACCCTACATAGGAACCCAATCAGAAACCACACACACAGTGATTATATAACTAAGGACTTTACTAACGAATAATAATGATAACCTGTGTCTCTCTCTCGGTGAGACACTAACAGTGACGTCTCGCAGGACGATTCCCAAACACTAGGTGATCCCACCCAGTGTCCCAAGAACCCCACCCAATGTCCCGTACTCCTACAGAGGTAGTCAATGGGTGACTGCGCAGTCACTAAGAACCTATAGGCCTGTTGGTGCACATGTGATGGTATAATACCTGCCGAGCACTCCGGTGCTCGGGTCAGCAACAAACTTCTCAAAGGGTCAGACGTGTGATGAGTCCGTCTGATCCTCCAACCGAACTCCTTGCACGTGCGGACCGCTAGGGCGGTCCCACTCTGGAATCGTCTCTGTGGACCCCAACGTGGGTCCAACCGCTTCCACAGGAACAGCAGCAGCCGCTGTGTCCCTATCTATATAAATGGTACTAACGTGACAGGAACCCTAACCTAGGGCCTGTCCCTGTAGTACAGCAACCTGTAGTGGCTTGGGGAACTCCTAGGGCCTGCAGGGGTGATGACCTGTCCCACTCCCCTTACTACCCAAGTCCCTTCGGTAAGTGATCTGGAATGGACTAGAGTACTCTTCCATGCAGTACTTGGGCGTCTACCTACTGTTGGCTAGCCTAGTGCAGATCCTCTCCAGAATTCCTGACCTCGTTAACAGGCTATCCCTTCAGGCATCCTACCCCTAGCGCTACCTCAAGGTGACTAGAACAGCTATAGCCCTTCTCCAGACCCACTACTCTCTGACTAGTCCCAGCGCCTACCGCAGCAAGCTGTAACTCACTGGAGGCTGCAGCCAACGTGCTGCGCAACAAGGTGCCTGCCTATCAGACCTCACAGCACTGCTCGCTGTGACCCTAACAAGACAGCACTCTAACAACACTAAGGGCAGCGTCCCTATCTTGGGCCTCCCTCAGTACTTAACCCACTACGCTAGCGGGGGGGGTTGGGGCCTACCTGGGGTGTGGGTACCTATGGGGTGCAGGAGCTGCTCTCACTCCCCGCACCCTTCTTCCCTCACAGCTCCCTAGCTCCAACTATCTATCACCTTCTGAACAGTTACCCACCCAACTAGTGGGGAGTTGGGGTCTACCTGGAGTGTAGGTACCTATATGGGGCAGAAGCTGCACTCGCTCCCTACACCCTACTTCCCTAACAGCTTCCTGACTCCAACTCTCTAACTGCAGACTTCCTTCTCTCAGCTCCCACTAATGTAAGTGGCAGGGTCCCTAACCTGAGGGCTGCCCCTGGCAACACTCACCTTACTGGGGAGCTGAGCTATCCTGGACCAAAGGGGTGCTGGCCTAATACAGGGGAGTCCCTCTCTCCTGTACCCTACCTCCTTCCTTCACAGGGTCCCTCCGCTGACTGACTAGCGTGGTGCAAGCCCGCGAAATGTATCCTTTCCTCCAGGGCAGTCCTGCAGCCTTATTGGCTCCTATGAGGCACCTGGTGCCTCCCTCGCTATGCTCCATGGGAGTTGTAGTCCCATCGAGCCTATCCTGGCATTGGGGCCGCGTGCGCGTCTTTCCTGCGCATGCGCGAGCTATAGGGAGCTTCCTCAACCTTTCCCTACTCTGTTCTGGCCCTCGCGCGACTTTCCCTGCCTCTGGGGCTCTAACTGCGCATGCGCGATCACTGCGCATGTGCGAATGGCTAATTAATGGCGGCGCTCTCCTCGCCGGCCGCCGGGACCTTAGAGACGCGACCGCGGCCTTAGCAACGGCCCGATCGCGTCCCCGGCAACCGGCCTGCTCGCGGAGACAGCGCACCGCTCCCTGCAACGGCCCCCACCCTTGGGATGGCCGTCGGGTCTGCCGCTGGCCTCCGGCAGTACCCGGCATCGCTTGTGCCCACGGAGGCTCCCGAGGGGGTCGCAGGGGGCAAAGGGTGACCTGGCTACACTCTCCCCCTGGTGAAACACCCAACGCCCTCGCTTGGGGAACGACATAACAGGGCACAATTTCACACACTGACAATTGGCATGGCATACCCCGTACACTTAACAGATCGGCTTTAACCTCACCAACACATGTCACATCACACCCCATAATTCCCGAGGCTAGCTGAGACCATTTGTGGGGTGCCCCTAACTGATCATGTGGGGGTACCTCACTTTTGCGTCCGTGAGCCTCTCCCAGAAAATTCTCTTGAAGAGCACACTCTGGGGTGACAGTCACTGGTTCAGTACTACTTCCTCCCCCTGGTGGAAGGAATAGCACAGTGTCTTTCAACCCGGTCTTTACCTGGTCATCCACGCCTTGGAAACAGCAGGCCAGGCGGCCAAGACCTTTCCCACGGTCCACTACTTGGCGGATGGGCCGCTTCTCTTTCAGCAAAGTCTCTGTTTCACCTGACAGGGGGTAAAGGGTAGATACCTTACCACTGCGGTGATTCACGGTGTCCAACAGGTCCTCGGGGACGCTGTCAGTTCCCACCTTGGGGGTATCGGAACCTGTCCCCAGCTCTTCTGGGACAGTCCACTCACTGACTCGAACTTCGGGAGCGTTGGATCCCAGTCCTGGGACCACTTGTGTCGGAGCACACGGGCTCACACTCCGCTCAGAAGCCGCAACTCTGGCCTTCTTCACGGCCACCTCCATCGGAGCCTGTGGGGGGCAAGGGGGTTCCTTACCACTCGGCTGGCTTGCGATGGGTTTCTCTTCTTCTGGCACGATAGGCAGTGGGCACTGGTCCACTCGCACCACTGGACAGCTATCTTCTAATGAGGACACCTCCTCCAGGACGCGATGCAGAGGGGAGCCCTTCGCCCGGGCGACCAGACTTAAGGAGCCATCGCGCTCCGCGGTCACCTGGAGGCTCACCCCCAACACCCCTGGGGCAGTCGACTCACCCTTGTCGTCTGCAGGTACTGGTCCCAAGCCTAGGACCGATGGTACCTCTGCAGTAGGTCTGACTGACCATCGAAGGGCACACGGGCCCACAGCAGGGTCCGCAACATCGGAATACACCTCTTCAGAAATCAAACAGTCTAGCACGGCGTCAACGTATGGTTGCATATACAGTAATGTCTTTTTTATTTTGACGCATATATTTATTTTTTTGCAGGTTGCCAATTTACTGACAGTGACAGACCATGCCCACAGGGCATTGGTGTGGTACTGTGCCAATCAAGTGGTTTATTGGCTTTTTTTGTGTTATGGCAATGCAATGTGGTTTTTATTTGATGCTGGTTTATGTTTTATTTTAAATGGGCAAATGCACTATTATCCATATCTAGATAATAGTAATTTTGCCTAAAACTGTACTGAATGTGTTAGGGGGGTTGTTGGGGGTACAGCAGGTGGATGGTGTATTGGTACAGTAGGTAGTAGGTATTTTAATGTTTATTGTGGGTAGAGGGATTGAGTGAAGGGGGTAGTTGCCAAGGGCTAGTGGTCAGGCCTCGGTGGGTAGTGGGAGGGGTTAACCCTTTCATTACCACAGCGGTTACAACCCCTCCCAATGCCCACCCAAGATATCTAACCACCTATCCTGGGTCTATTACCCCATTCACTCAATCCCTCTGCCTCCAATAAACCTGGTAGTCTGCCTTAACCCCTTCATTGGTGGCCGGATATTGGGGAGCGCAGATATATATAGAAGAGAACAAACACAGGCAAAATAGTCCAAGTACGTCTATTCAAGTGGTGGATGACTCAGATCAATATTTCCCAATGAGATTTGTACTTACAAATTTCTCAGAGGGTGCGTGTACATAAAGGTTTCTTTGTTATCTTGTAATCCAATTCACACATTAATGTGTATAGTGGGACCTTAGCAGGAAAAGACAAGAACACTGGACATAGCGCAGACTGTTCAAAATTTATGTATAAAACCAATAAAAAAAGGCACTCACAATTTACAAGTGTTATCAAGCAGTTTGGGATAGTATCCCCGCCAGGTATATCTCTGGCTCAGCGACTTGGAAGGTATCAGACATCCGTCTTGGAGTGGCATCGAATGCGTCTCTCTGTGTGGTAGGAAGAAGCGCCGTCGGTCAGCTGATGACTCTCCGTGCGTTCTCCCCACGTCACTCTGGGCCCTTGTACTTCGCGTCGCTCATCACTCGTCTGTACCGACTCTGTCGCAGCTGGTGGAGGCAGGAAATTGGGCGTAGAGTGTCAGTCAACTCCAGTCAGCAGAGGGATACTTTGGAGGATTTCAGCCCGCCCAATTTCCTGCCTACACCAGCTGCGTCCTCAGCGTCACGTGACTGGAGGCCTTTAACATTGCGGAGATACCGGCACCCCATACCAGTGCCTGTATCTCGGGAAGCAGGGGGTCCCCGAGGCTGAAATCAACTTTGTCCAGCACAGGAGACCCCCTGCTCATGCACACTATGAATAAAAATAAAATGTAAGCAGCTTTATTACCTTAGCAGCTATCCATAAGGTAATGATTTTTTTGCAGGTTGCCAATTGACTGACAGTTGCAGACCATGCCCACAGGGCATTGGTGTGGTACTGTGCCAATCAAGTGGTTTATTGGCTTTTTTTGTATTATGGCTGGCAATGCAATGTGGTTTTTATTTGATGCATGTACTGTACTGTATTTATTTTTGTGCAGGTTGCATATTGCCTGGCGTAGTGTGCCAATCAATAGTTTTTCTTGCTTTTTTGGATTATAATTTGAGGCTTGTTTTGGTGCTTGGCAGGTTGTATATTGCCTGGCATGGTGGCAGTTCATGACCACAGGGCATGGGTGTGCCACCATGCCAATCAATCGTTTTTTTTAGCATTTTTAGGATTAAAATTGCATATGTTTTTAATTTGAGGCTTGTTTTGATGATTGGCAGGTTGCATATTGCCTGGCATGGTGGCAGCTCATGCCCATAGGGCATTGGTGTGCCACGGTGCCAATCAATTGTTTTTTTGGCATTTTTGGGATTACAATTGAATGTGTGAAGCGGTTAAGCAGCTATCCACTAAAGTAATGATTTTTTTCTTTGGAGGGGTGTGTGATACTAGTGTGCAGGAGCAGGGGGTGTTCTGAGCTGAGCTGAACAAAGTTGATTTCAGCCTTGGGGACCCCCTACTTACCAAGTTACAGGTCCCGTTTTGGGGTGCTGGTATCTCCTGCAATGTTAAAGTCACATGGTCACGTGACCCACAGGATTTTTACCATGGCGGGGATACCGGCACACCATAATGGGGCCTGTAACTCAGGAAGTAGGGGGTCCCTGGACCTGAAATCAATGCAGTTCAGCTCCGGAGACCCCGGAAGGATTAACACAGCAGAGACCCCTGCTGTGTTCATCTTATGGGCCATTTAGTCTGCAGTGGCCCATCTCAGACCACCACGCACTATAGTGTGTGATTCAGCCCGAGAAATGGTTGGGTAATGGCTGTACCACAAGTCAAGACGGGCAAAAAGCAGTAGTCAGGCAGGTCAGGGCAGACAGAGATCAAGAGTATAGTCAGACAGGCAGATAGACAGCAAGCAGGTCAGATGGATCAGATGGCAAAGCTGGATATGAAGGGCAAAACCACATTGATCTGGCAACCAGTAAGTGGTAGGGGTCTGCTTATAAAGGAAGCCATGGGGTGGGGGGTGTCCATTAGGCCAGGTGGCCACAGGTGTGAGCTGTGAACAGGTAGAGCTCAACCGTATGCTACAGCAGTGGAGTTATCCAGCAGCTGATTTAGCTAAGTGCAAGAGCTGCCCTGAAAAGCAGAGGAGTGGGCTCGGATGACATGGGACCTGACGATAGCTTTTAAAACTACATATGTTTCTTCTTCAGGTACTCTTGAAAAAAAATATATATACGATGTTTGGAAAGCTCTGTGCACTTATGAGTGCACTGGCTGCACTAAACAATAGTGGTCCCAACCTCCAAATGGGACTGTAAAGTGGTAGAACAAAGAAGAGGATTCCTGTAATGCCAATTTGAGTGAAATGCTTCAACATTTTCTGTAAGGGAATGGCCTACCTATTGATATTCTCATATATTAAAGAGTTAATGCACTACAGTGTTCTTTGTGCTTTTTATCTGTTTTTATAACCAAACAATAGCACACGAGCAAATGGACAACTCAGGCACTCCACTGCCACTCTTGCAAGAGCAGGCCAGATTTCCATTTTATCGAGTAAACTCAAGAGGGTCAGAAGCAGGAAAGATGTTATCATTCATATAGGCCTCCATCATTCTATTTGATGCGGCTGCTTCTGGGCTAGTGTGAACCATTCCAGAGTGACAGAGCATTCCTCAAAGTGTTGGGCCCTGAGTCTTGTTACCTCTACCACTACCATCCCCACCAGAACTTCTACCACCAGGAAACCCCTCCGGTGAGGTCTCAGAGCAGCTAACTAATTCGGCATTATGAGAATGTTGTTGCTTACCACCGTGTTGTCTGGTTATGTGTGAAATGTCCCACTAATGCCACCCTCTATGATCTTACTAGTTTATAGCCCCCCTATCACTGCCTTTCCTCCTTTTCCATCACAATGAATTAGCCTCTCTTTGCAATCTCTCCCTCCCTACCTTTTCCACTTGTGGCAAAAACTCTCTTTTTATTCTCTCTTTGGAGCGAGAGACAACAGTGTCTGAAGGTATTCATTGCTCTCTTTTTTGTATACACGGAGGGTCATTTCTGAGTCAGAAAGCATAATAACCATTGAAAACATGTAATCATTCTCATCATCACTGTTATGTAATTAGTGTCTTTTCCAGGACAAAAATCAGAGGGATGACCTGCCCTATGCCAGCAATATAATAGGCACATTGTACCATGGTTGCAAAATCAGCCTTAGCCGGGGCATGGTATAATTTATTTTTGCATAGTATTTCCAGCCACTATACTAGAATAGATGATATCATGCCTGATTAGGGCTGATTTTGCAAATAATCTGAGAGAGTGTGCAACATGTCAGTAAACCTCTACATTTATACCTAAGTAATCTAGCAGGAGATCACTATTAAAGTCAAGTCTGCACATATAAGAAGAATACAAGATTGCATTTTTCTTAAGTGTATTCGTGCCTGAATACCTTGCAAATGATATTTTTAAAAAAATCCAACTTTTTTTATTTTACGTTTATTAAATTGTGATATATGGGATGGGGTACAGAAATAGGAAAAAGGGTAAAGGGGCAAGGGCAGGGGTAGAAAACAAATAATGTAAAGGTGGTAGGCGATGACAAGAGTAATTGCATTCAAATATACAATAGCTATCAACAAATCGATAAAACTAGGGCCTCAATGGACCTGTATCTTTTACATTGTTAAACTCGTATATCCTGCATGGATGAAATGTCTTCAAGGAAAGCTGTTACCCAGGAGATCCAAATCCTTTCAAGTTTAGTCATGAAATTCTTTAAAAGGGTAGTGAGTGTTTCCAAGTCTAAAACCTCTCACCTTCTCCATAAAAATCGGAAGAGATGGCATGTTTCTTTGCTTCCACTGAAGCATTAGTGTGCACCATGCTGCTGTTAGGAGATGTGCAATTCATTTATTAGTGATGGAGGGGGCATCTGGGACTGGTTTCCCCAGACCATTATCAAGGGGATGTCAATTTGAAATCTGTTCTTTAATCTCCCCCTTGCTTGCGGACATGTCCAATATATGTGATTTAATGTGCTCCTGCATCAACAATTCCTGCAACAGAGTGCACTGGCATATATATATATATATATATATATGTAACGGCTGGACCCCCCTTGTCTGACCCACCCAATCTCACATTGGCCCGTGTGGTCTAACCGGTCCCCATTACAAGGTCGTGTGTGGTGGTGCACCTGCAAGTAACAGGACTCCTGAGTCTCCCGCTTGATGGTATTAGGGGATGTCATCAGGACAGGTAGCTGAGGTAGTGGGTGCGAGTCCAACGTACTTCATGTGCAGTGCCTCCACCTCATCAGGATCTATGCTTCCGCAGGGAGATGATCCTGGTGAGGAACTCCTTCTCGGTGGTGACTGCCACTGCAGAGTAATCTCACACTCACACAGCGGTAATATCTTTGAACACGGCATCTTTATTGTAGACTGGGATGTAGCAGGCTGCCCCATGCAGCTGCCGACTCTAGCCGCACATCTTTCCGTGCTGTCCCTTTCCCAGGTACGCCCTCCCGTATTGAAGTGGGATTTCCTTTCTCCTAGGGAGATCACCACTGCGCCAGGTCCCTGGACACAGCGTGGCTTAGACAGACTTGATTGGTCACTCTGCTACTGCTAGTTACAGCACTAGGGTCACAAAAGTATTCCTCCAATCCCTTAGGCCGTAGCATACATTTTACCAGCTGCTTCTCTGCCAACCTTGCAACAACACTAACTGACAGTGTTGTGCCCTTTATACTTCAGGGGGCAGGCGCATCTCTGAGGTCACTATCCAGGGACTCAGAGCATATAGCCACTCCCTTCCTTACACAGGGCACCACACCAGGGTGTGAGGGAAAACCTCCATAACTACTGCTGGCAGGCCTGTACTTACCAGGACTTACTGTCAACAAGGAAGATGTATGCAGTCATTATTATGCATGGCTACATACTCCCCCTGGTTAATACCCACCGTCCCGGCTGGGACCTAAATTTGGTGTACCTTGCGCCAGGAAACACTGCAAAAGAACACACAAATAACATGGCAAACATCATCACATTGACATAATAATGCAAGCCCATCTCACTCACTGACCAGCAGGGAGCGCTAAAGAAAACAGCAGACCACTCTATGTTGTTAATCAATAATAATGTCGAGGATCTGGCTTCTTCACCTCCCGTCCTGCGGCATCATGCACAGTCACGCTGTATTCCCGTGGTATCCCTCGCTCATTGTAATACACCACTTTGTGCATGTACACACTGCGTCCTATTTTCCAGACCCGCATAAGCTGGGACACCCTCTGCTCGGCCTGCATCCCTTTAATGGCTCCCCCTTTCTCTACGATATAGTGCTGGATATCGTTTTTAAGCCATCTCTCCCTATTCTCCTCTATCTCTCTCATTAGAGGTTCTGGGACATACGGATAATCAAGCCCATGTGATTTCCTGTATTTTGCCGCAATAGCCCGTTCAGCTCGGCAAGCCCTGGTTAGCTTACTTTCGCCAGCCGCCCCGGGCAACACCCATGATATGGGCTCATCGGTCTCTACCGGGTCATCCAACCCTGCGGACCCCTTAGGGATAATAAAGCCTGCCTGGATACGATCCCACCTTACCCTTAGGGCCCTAAGGTATGCCTCATCGTCAAAGTCACCGGCAGCCCACCAGTGATCAACCACCCCCTCCCTCTCTAGGATAAATCGGGTGCGGTCGAACCAGGCTACATACCCCTCGTACAACGGGGCCCACCACCAAGTCTCCTTCCGTTCTTCGGAGCTAGGGTCTATAGACTCCTCTATCGACTCCTCATCAGGCCCACCCGAAGATACCCCGGACGTACCCTCAGATCGCTCGACAACTCCTTTATACTATGAGGTGTTTCTAACGGTAATGCTTAGCACACTAGGGCAATCACTGGATACCGACACTTGTCGGGACATCCTCCCTCCTCCCTCCGACCCATCCTCCGAAGTTCCCAAGTCCAGGCTTCCAGTCCGATCCTCGGAAGGACCTCGTGACTCCCCGGACAACCCTAAGCTAGAACTGGACCCAAATGACATAGTGACGGGAACAGGGGCTTTAGCTAGGGCCTTGGGGCTAACATTGGGTGTGGACGGGGTTTGGGGACGGGACCGAACAGTAGGCATTGACAGGGTTACGACCTGCTCTCCAGCGATACCTGCCTTAACGTCGCCACAAAGTCCGTTCTGGTCTCCAGCAGCTGGGCTTCTTGTTCTGCAACTCGAACGCCCGCTCCCCCTGGTAGTAGGAGATCGTCTTCCGCTGCTCGACCGCAGAGGAGCCACCATCTCCCATTCGATGCCGCTCTGGTCATCCGGAACCACCTCCGCACACGCACGTGCTGCGACGCCATCTTGGGTTGGATCCCCAATCGGGATCTCTTCCTCCACGAGGACATCCGGCAACGCCCGTCTGCTGCGCGATCCAGTCTGGCTCTGGACTCGCTCTTCCTGCTCCTCCACCCCTTGGGTCTGCGACAGGCACGGTGTCATCTTAGTACCTCGCAGGGTCGGGGTGGATCGACCTCCGTCCGATCCACTAGTCACCACGGCAGTGGGACTCCGGCGATCGGGTGGTCGCGGTACTGGAGACACTCGACTCCGTGTCTCCACACCACGGGGAATGGCATCTCTCCATGGCGTACCAATAGTATGACAGTCTCTTCTTATGACTGTCTTACTCGACAGCCTAGCACACTCCTCGTCCGAGGATTCTAACTTGCAATTCGGCCGAGGCATCCCATTAGGAGACCGGCGATGGGCTCCTCGGTGATCACCTCTCCGATGGCTGGGTTTCTCCGTCGGAAGCACCAGACCTGACTCCGACTCCGCGGGACTTGCACTCTTGTTCCATAGTGCTCCCGGCTGCTCCTCTATCGGCATCGGGACATTTCCGGTCACTCCCACAGCTTGCACCGGTACAAACGTGGTCACGGGCCACATGTACTGCAGTCCACAGTGGGGGCATCGGGCCTCGCTGCCCACAGCTCCGCCCGGCAGTCTGCACTGCAGGCAAAGACATGCCACAGTCTCCACACCCTCCACCCGGATTACCAGGAAGCCTCCTGGAGCCGAATAGGGGTGAGTGGAGATCACCGGACTCTGGTCCACTTTATCAGCAGCTTCAGCCATTTTTACCAGCGGAGGCACTCGTCTCAGAGGTCTATACTGGTCAATGGCTCTTCGCAACTGAAGGGCATGGGCTGATGTAGCAACCCCTCCTCCTACTTTCTCTGTCGACATCTGGTGGAACTGCAAACCACTCCCCCTGGTTGAAACTAGGGGGATGTCTCGTAGACTTGTAGGCTGACCCAGCACAGGTGCGGAGTGAGTCATAGTCCATGAGGGCGCGGCTCCAGCTTTCGCGCCAAACTCCCCATCAGGGTGGAGTTTTCTCGTTGGCCCCAATCCTGGCCAACAATCAGCAAACTGCAAAGTTGCAAGACTTTCTGCAGCATGCCCACGCGGTGTCCCAGGAACGCGGGAACCGCCATTTTGGTAAGTATTGTCCTTCTTTCCATGTGAGGTAGCGTCTGACTGTTTGTTAATTGGGGTATAACAAAGTCCATTTCGTTCCTCCCATCGGATAACACTGTCATGCTCATTATTCTCAGGGGTATCATCCCGAGAACAAAAACATGATAAACACGGCTCAGCCACGGCTTTCACGCCATTCCACAACAAACCCACAAAAGTCTCTTCTGTAGCTTGTTCTTCATCCACGCACAGTTCATATGCGTGTTCTTCCTCTGACCGCAATCCTGGACCTTCTGCGCTATGCAGATCCTCCATTCTTGTGGTTCTCTCTCCCCGCCATCCTGGACCTTCTGCTCTGTGCAGATCCTCCATTCTGACAGGTCTCTCTTGATCTTTGAACACTGATTTCCTGTACGTGGAGCTCCGCTCTGCGGGGCAGCTACCACATCCGTACAATAAACATGCCTTGTGCACCACCTTGTGTACCAAACGTAGATCCGACTCGTGTTTGCACTACCTCAGGCTAGGCTCACTCTTTCTGTGTCTACTGTAACACGTTCCTCCAGTCTGTGCTCCTTGGTAAGTGATCTGGAATGGAGACTAGAGTACTCTGGCTCTTCCATGCAGTACTTTGGGCGTCGACCTACTTTTGGCTAGCCTAGTGCGGACCCTTCCAGAATTCCTGCCCTAAGTTACCAGTTTACCCCTTTAGGCGTCCCCCGCTAGCGCTACCTCAAGGCGACTAGAACAGCAATAGCCCCCGGCTCCAGACTCACTAACCCCTAACGGATCCCAAGGCGTCTTTGCGGCATGCAGCTCCAGCATCTCCCTGACTACCCCTGGCTCCGTCCCACGCAGCACAAAGTGGCAGCAGACACTTTCCCTGTTTCCTAGTGTGTGCCTAGCAAAAGCCTGTCCTGTTGACAGGTCTCTCAGCAGCGCCTCCAATTGTAACGGCTGGACCCCCCTTGTCTGACCCACCCAATCTCACATTGGCCCGTGTGGTCTAACCGGTCCCCATTACAAGGTCGTGTGTGGTGGTGCACCTGCAAGTAACAGGACTCCTGAGTCTCCCGCTTGATGGTATTAGGGGATGTCATCAGGACAGGTACTGCACCGACACACTTTATTCGAGCAAATACCCAGTATGTACCTGGCAGATACCTGGAATGCGCCGCTCCTCACCTCTGACAAGCCCCGTTGCGTTTGCCTTCCCAGCCTGGGTTCATGCCTGGCTGACGGGCGGCTGATCTGTTAAATGATAATGATTAGGATTTAATAGGCTGCAATGCTTCGCGTGTCTATCAGATGGCATAAATTCATGAATTGTAATGCAGTATATATATATATATATACTGTGCAGTATTGCAGCCAGCGGGAATAAAATGCTTCAATCCCTGCCTGGAAAATAACCCAATGCACTCGGGCAGAAAACAGTCACAAACCTCAATACACCCGGGTATACCCGAATTCGTGGGACTAGCCGAGCTCGAATAAAGTGTGTCGCCAGTGTAGCTGAGGTAGTGGGTGCAAGTCCAACTTCATGTGCAGCGCCTCCACCTCATCAGGATCTATGCTTCCGCAGGGAGATGATCCTGGTGAGGAACTCCTTCTCGGTGGTGACTGCCACTGCAGAGTAATCTCACACTCACACAGCGGTAATATCTTTGAACACGGCATCTTTATTGTAGACTGGGATGTAGCAGGCTGCCCCATGCAGCTGCCGACTCTAGCCGCACATCTTTCCGTGCTTTCCCTTTGCCAGGTACGCCCTCCCGTATTGAAGTGGGATTCCCTTTCTCCTAGGGAGATCACCACTGCGCCAGGTCCCTGGACACAACGTGGCTTAGACAGACTTGATTGGTCACTCTGCTACCGCTAGTTACAGCACTAGGGTCACAAAAGTATTCCTCCAATCCCTTAGGCCGTAGCATACATTTTACCAGCTGCTTCTCTGCCAACCTTGCAACAACACTAACTGACAGTGGTGTGCCCTTTATACTTCAGGGGGCAGGCGCATCTCTGAGGTCACTATCCAGGGACTCAGAGCATACAGCCACTCCCTTCCTTACACAGGGCACCACACCAGGGTGTGAGGGAAAACCTCCATAATTACTGCTGGCAGGCCTGTACTTACCAGGACTTACTGCCAACAGGGAAGATGTATGCAGTCATTATTATGCATGGCTACATATATATATATATATATACACAGTGTTCGACAAACCTATACATTTGCTCGCCCCGGGCGAGTGGATTTAACATCGTGGCGAGCTCCTATTGGCCCAAGCAGCACACGTTTGGTACTAGGTGGCGAGTAGATTTTTTTGTGTGGCGAGTAGATTTTTTGGTGATTTGTCGACCACTGTGTATATATATATATATATATATATATATATATATATATATATATATATATATATATATATAATTCCATTTTAAGTTATGGTGTGTGAAAAAGGAAACAAAAAATCTCCACCGTTAGCATGTAGCCAATAATCACTTGTGTGCACATTCACATGTCTTAGGCAGGTCTGCAACCCTGCCTTTCAAGGTGATAATGGTTGAAAAGCAGGGTTGCAAACCTGTTTAAGACATGTGAATGTGCTCACAAGTGATATTCTTTATTGGCTAGATATATATATATATATATATATATATATATATATATATATATATATATATATATATATATATATATATATATATATATATATATATATACATGTGTGTGCTAATCTATGTGGAGTCAAATACAATCAAACTCCTGTATCTATTTTATTTAATGATTATGCAGATAGACGAGCAAGCCACCACCTCGCATATATCTCTCCAATCATCACCTGCAATTTCTTTCCCAATCTCCTTCTTCCATTTAGCCAATTACTGTATGTTGAGTAAAGCGGATAGTAAATGACCTGGAATTGCTACCCACACGCATGGAAACTGTGCAGCAGAGATTCCTTCCTAAGGGATGTCATAAAAAAACAAACCACTGAAGATGTGGTTGCATCTGTCAAGAAGATCATGAGGAAATTTGATCTTTCTTTTATATTTTTTATCTAAAAAAAGCACTGTACATAGTAACAGTAATAATGCTCACTTCTGAATTTAGATATTTGTATTACTGCATTATAATAACATGTATTGCTGGTTAAATTGTATGCCCTGGACCTGTCGGGCAGTATAAACTGTTTATATTGGTGTTCCAACCTAATATTTGTCCTTGGCCTGCCCCTGTGCTTACGTTTGGTTACGCCATGTTAGTTACGTGACATCATCACGTCGCCGCATCACATGCGTTGGCTGTCGCTGTGGGACTTGATGACGTTAGATGCCGACCGGGAGATGCGGAAGATGGAACCGCTCCCCCTCTCAGTTCACAAGTGGTGGAATTGGGTGAGTAATTAACCCTCTAGGGGTATTTGAATGCGTTTGTCACTGCTAAACTACGGGGTAGGGTCTGAGGAAAGGGCTTGGTGCCCTGAAACATCACACTGTGATTGTACCTGCTGTGCAAATTGAGTAAAACAGAGAAAGCTTTTAACATTACTAATTCCTGTGTGCTTCCTTCAAAACTATTTTGACAATTATACTTTTAGATCCAGCATTGAGACATCAGGATCAACGGAGGGGGATCACCAGTGAGAGAATTCTTCATTAAGACTTTGTGAGTAACGAACTAACACTTTTTGTTATATATTGTCTGTGGCAGGACGGCCTGTAGCCGAGGTCAGGGAACAGTCCACACGTGTAGTTTCAGGATAAATGAAAACGTTCAGTGGCTTTATTTCTCCACAGCAACATAACATGCGGGTACACTGTCCCTTTAAGCAAATAAATCCTGCTCCACGTTGGGAGAAAACTGACTAACACAGCAGTCCTAGCTAGCAGGCTGGCTGGCTAAACCATACCCAAACCGTAAGAGTCTTTTTAAGCAGTCATGCAAACAAATGAAAGAAATCTTACTTTGGCTGCAGTAAGTAGTGTGCTATATCCTTCTGGCTAGCAGCACATCTATCCATGTGCTCTCATCTGAGACAGGCAGCTACTGCTGGTAACAAGATCCTTATCTACCTTGCTGGCTCTCAGGTGTCAGCTTACATCATGATTAGCTAGCTTCCACCAGTTAACCCTTATGAGTGCTGGATGAAGCACTCAGACATATGTTTCCCAGGCATAACTGATAGGGGTTGACTTCACCCTGTCACATTGTCATATAATTATGGTTGCCTTTTCTATCCAGGGAGCTCAAGATGGAGAACGCAGCTGAGATCAGGCCTCTTTGATGTTCCTGTACAGTTCACATTCCTTCGAAGGAGGCGAGTGGTTTATCCTTCAAAAAGTGGAATTTAGTAGTGAAAGGGTGCGTACTTTGCACGTTTTTGAAATATTCAGATTGTGGAATATTATATTTTTCCTGTATTTCTTCACATGTTCGGAGTCTATAAAAAAAAAACATGGCATCACTAATCCTCAATACACATTTTGAAATCCAGATGTTGTCTCTACCTGGGACACTGCCTGGTGGGAATTCTTCATTTCCCCATAAGAGAGTCATGAGAGAATGTTGTCCCATGAGTCCCTTTGTCCCCTCCCAAGTTTCCCATATATTCAGGGTTAATCTGATGACTGGATGGTGATACGCTTCTCTGGATCTATTTCTTTTAGGGATCCATAATAACGCGTCTGTATTGTGCAATGGGATTTCAGCAGCTTCTATCTCTACCCATTTTATTATCTACGGGGGTCTATGCCAGGCTGGCAAATGATTTAAGTGAGCTGCGGCATAATTTATATATATTTTTTATATATATAACTTCAATTTTATGGGGGGGGGGGGTTTAGAGCAAACAATGACAGGTCATCCATTCAATGTGTCTTGTCGACATCAACCAAGTGTCAATGTTAACATCAGTTCCAAACCATATAGCTAACCAACTGAGAGGTGAAATCAAATAAAATAAAATAAGAGATGTGGAAGGGGTGGGAGGAGGGAAGGGTGTGGTTAGTGTGGTTGGGATCCCGATACGGTCCCCATCAGATGTAGAATCCTCTCGCTGTTGCTCACTCCGTCGGGTGTGAGTCCCAGGAGAAGATGGCCGCTGAATGATCCCTTGGGTAGCTGCGCTGCTGGGACATACTACAAAAAACAGCGCCAACTGCTTCTTCTCCTCTTCTACCGAAAGACAAGATGGCTGTCGTTCTTTTTTTTTTTCCCCTTCATAATGTCCACTAAAGGGGGTGAGACTTGGTGACAAGGAAAGCCGTAGACTGTTATAACTGGGGAATTGGGTCGGGCCCCTTTAAATACTCAATTGGTCTTAATTGGGATCAATTAACTTGGCTTTTCCCCTCTTTTACGCACTGGAGCTCCCACTCTCCTCCAGGCGGTCTCAGGAGCCGGATCGTCGTCTTGAGTGCAGTGAGGAGGGATGGGGAGATCCGATAGCAGGCCAAGTATCTTCAGAAAACCGTTCCCTTCCTCTGCATGTCTCAGGGTGAAAGCTACCACACTCTTAAGAACAAGAAGGCTACAGGGAAACAGTCAATGGCAGCGAATAACCTTATCCCTTAGAATCTTAGTGACAAACAGCAGCCCCCTTCGTTTAGCTACAGTAACGTAGTGGGGGATAGATCTTGATAGATCTGTAGTTTTATTCCTTCAAATTCTAAAGCCTTAGATTCTCTGGTGATTTGACAAACAGATTCTTTTATTTTGTGGAAATGGAATCTTATAATAATGTCCCTGAGAGGAACTCCGGGCTGCGGCTTGGCGCGCAGGGCTTTATGGCACCTGTCAAGATGCGGGTCAACCTGCTTTATCCGGGAACATGTGCTCCAGCCATTTTGAGGAGAAATCCTCTGGGTCCATGATGGATTCCGGGACCCCTCTAACACGTATATTGTTGAATCTGACGCGGTTCTCCGAATCCTCCTGTTTGTCTGACAGCTCCATTAGCTTTGTGTTCAGGTAACCCACAGTTTGTTTGTTTTTTGTATAGCTTTTATGGTGTCATCAATCTTTGTTTCTAGAGCATATGTTCTGTCTCCTATGCTGTCCAGGTCTTTCCTCATCTCCCATAGTTCCTTTTGGAAAAAGGACGATGTCTTTGCAGAACTCCTTGAGGTCTCATCTAGTGACCAGATCCTTGTCTCCTGCTGTGTGACCCTGCACGGATTTCTCGCTCTCTGAGTCGGAGCCCGCGCTCTGCAGAGGTGGACCAGAGCTGCCCGCCTGAGCCATTTCCTTTTTATTAAAATAATCAGTTAATAACGGGGCCCCTCTCTTAGCCCTAGGCATCGTTGACTTCCTGGAGTGTTCCGATTGATATATCAGCCCCTGCTAGTGAGCTGCGGTATCTTCTTTTGCCGATTATGTGTAGTAATAGTGCCGGTAGGGACAGAACCTAATCTATAGGCGTCCATACACCTCGCCATCGCGCATGCGCCTCGCATAATATTTATTTAAGGACAGCAATTTCACCATCTGTCTTCAATGCAGTGAGTACCCTCCTTATCCTATGCCTTTTCTGCCCCACATAAATGTGTAAATGTAACTTTGCATATCATGAAGAGCTTTAATTGGGATGTGGACAAGAAGACTGCGAAAGAAGTAAAGTAATTTGGGAACAGAGTTCATTGTAACAGATGTTATCCTGCCAATCCATGAAATGCAATACCTGTTCCATTCTTCTTTTTTTTAATAGATATGAACAATTCTGGGTAATTAGCTTTGAAAAGCTCTGCGTGTTTGGGCATCAGATGCAATCCCAAATATTTCCTAAAAATGTCCACTTTCCATCTGAAATTAAAGTTTTATTTAAGTAATTTCAGCATCTATAATTTTACGCCTAATTCAAAGTCTTTGGATTTTGAGTTATTTATCTTATAATTTGAGAAGTAATTTAAGGAGGTGATATCGTCAAATAAATTGGGAAGGGACGTTAGTATGATGTCATCTGGTATAAAGCGGTTTTATACTCTTTAGATTGTTTTAGCAGACCCATTATGTTTTTGTTGTTCCTAATCTTATTTGCTAGTGGCTCCAAGCTTAGGGCACACAACAGGGGTGACAATGGGGATCCTGCCTTGTGCCATTATTTATATTAACCATATTGGAGCAGTGTCCTGTCACCTTCAATGTGGCCCCTAGTTGGTTATATAAGGCCCCAGATACCATTCAGGACAGGACCCCAGATGCCAAACTGTAATCATGTAGCACCAGTCCACTGTATCAAAGGCCTTCTCAGCATCCAATTAAATCAAAAGTGTGGGTGTTTTAGAGACATTTGCCAATTGAGTGAGATCTATTAGTCTCCTGTATGAAGACAACATGAAGCATTTGTTTGTTAAAATCCTGGAATGCTATTTTCCTTTTCTTTGGACTATTTAGTCCTTTACCATTCAATGAACCAAAGTTTTAACATGGTGTAACGAAAACAGATCTAATAACCATTTGTGTTGCTTTATGAAAATAAAAAGCAGTTGTCTTAATACCCTTACAACATACAGTATCTCTTGTCTAAAGTGGGAAGAAAGAAAGTCAAGAATAAAGAAAAACTACCCCTGGAGAACATCAGGAGAATACAGGACAAAATATTAACCCGTAGGGAGAGGCATTATTCGCCTGAATATTTTGGAGCTTTGAGTCTGCTTTCCCTCTGCAATTTCATCTGGAGCTCTGGTGTCCTTGCTTGCAGATTAACTCCTAGTTTAATCTGTGCTTTTTCTCCTTCCTCTGCAGTTCTCACCACCAGCGTATATCCATTATGCCATGTTATCAGTTTGAACGAGAACCCCCATTTGAATTTAATTTGATTGTCCCTTAGGCTCTTTGTGACTGTTTCTAGTTCCTTTCATTTTAGCTTTTAGAAGAAACAAAGAGTCCCTTTGGAATGCACTCACAGTGTTGTATACAGGCATACCCCGCTTTAAGGACACTCACTTTAAGTACACTCGCGAGTAAGTACATGTCGCCCAATAGGCAAACGGCAGCTCACGCATGCGCCTGTCAGCACCTCCTGAACAGCTATACCGGCTCCCTACCTGTACCGAAGCTGTGCGCAAGCAGGGAGACTATAGAGCATGTTACAAATGTGTTATTTACATCAGTTATGCACGTATATAACGATTGCAGTACAGTACATGCATCGATAAGTGGAAAAAAGGTACTGCTTCACTTTAAGTACATTTTCACTTTACATACATGCTCCGGTCCCATTGCGTATGTTAATGCAGGGTATGCCTGTAATGAGTTAAGTACAGTAAAACCTTTTATTGGTAATTGTTAAAAATGGTAAAAACATGATTGGTGTTAATACTGATGCAGCGGCCGTTATTCGAACACATCACGGCGCCGATTTTGAGTTCTCTGCTGTTCCCCACACAGCATGAACGCGGCCAATCGTCCCAGGCACCCGCGCTTATCGCGGATGTTTTGTTTGAATTTCATGGATTCTGTTTCTTCGTTTGCAATAAAATTGATGAATTGTAATGTGTACTGTACTGTGCTACTGTGCTACTCTGCTACTGTGTCAATTTCATGTTTTCATGTACAGTAAAAGCCAGAACACTAAAATTCGTTTTTCTGCTCTCGCCGCGCTCGCATCTTTGTGCGGGAAGGCTGGAATCCATCCCGCGGTTTCAAATCGGGATTCCGAAGTATCCCTCTGACCGGGACATTTCCTTGCATAGGAGATACCGGCACCCCATAAAGAGGCCTGTATCTCGGGAAGCAGAGGGTCCCCGGACATAAAACCAACGTGGTTCAGCTCCGGAGACCCCCTGCACATGTACACTATTAAAGGAATGGATATTTAAATAAATATTTAAAAACAGATCGATACACGCCCCCCCCCCCCCTCCGCCCAAACCCATACAGTAAAGTAATGGGCAAAATAACTATTATCCAGATATGTATAATAGATTATTTGCCCATTATTAAACACTGCATTAGCATACATAAATAAAATAAATAAATACAGTTATACTTACCATAACAGCAGGTCCCTCTGTCCTCCGTTGCCAGAAAATATATATAGAAAATAAATACATTCTAATGGCCCCTAACCCCTTAATCACCTTAGCAGTTCCTAACCGCTATAGTTTTTAAGGGGTTAACCCATCCTGACCCGGGAGGCCTAAGCACCCACCCCAGACTGACTATACCCACCCTATACCCATTGAGTAGTATAGTGGTACATCATACCCATATAATAATAATATGGGCATGATAAGCCTCTATAGCATTCAATGGGCACCCTAATAAAAATACAGTAATACACAAGACACACAGTAATAAAACCTAACTATACTCCCAAAAAACACACTTCCCTAAATAAAATCAGTAGCCAGCTCATCCAATCAATAGAAGCAATTACAACATCAACAATGAATTAATTAAACCATTACCCAATCAAACCAATTAATCCCTAAAGCAACTCAAAATGAATAGTAACACTAACCAATGTAAACAATGAATTAATCCTACATTAATTAATGTAACCATTAAAAGACAAATAAATAAATTAAAACAATCTCTGAAGTATCCATAAAACACATTAGCTAACAGAATATAACATTAAGTACAAGCGAACACCAATCGCAAACCTTTTCTTACATTAACCATAAACAAACAATCACATCCAAATCAATAACTGCAATAACAAGCGAGAAATGACCCCCAAATATTGGCATAATAATGTATTAATCTGTACCCTAAAGAGGTACCGATTAATATATTACCAGTCAATGTGCCTCCCCAAAAAATAAAAAATCACATCCAAAGAATACACCTGTAAAAAGAGACATTTACAAACATTGAATATCTTACTTACCATTAGAAGCGGTGGCCCTCCGACTCCCGGGGTAACAGGAAGCTCACGTACCTTGAAGGCCTCCAACAGCATCCGATGCCATCCGCCATCAGGATCCGGCTCGAGTACCCCAATCTTCTTTTTTCTTTCTTTACTCACCGTCTTCTATCTTCATCTGTAACCATTTCTTGTTGTTCTTTATCTTCTTTCTTCATCTGTCAATCCATAAAACCCCATGTTAAATCCCAGCCGATGCTGTCTCGTCGGCTTCTTGGGCTCAAATGAGGCATCACGGCCTTAAATATGGCTGGTGACGTCACATTTACCCTCATAATGGTTAACAGCCACCTGATTGGCTGTTAAAACCATGTGCAGACTTAATTTTTTTTTTTTTTTGCCGTGACGTCACTTAAAGGGAATGATGCCAGCCAATCAGAATGGCTGTGCTTCATTTACCTTTAACATGACATTGGTAAATCCAAGATGGCCGCTGTGTCACAAGGTATTTCAGCCAATCAGATCGTGGGAACCAATTCCACACGCTGATTGGCTGAAATACCTTGTGACACAGCGGCCATCTTGGATTTACAGACGTCATGTTAAAGGTAAATGAAGCACAGCCATTCTGATTGGCTGGCATCATTCCCTTTAAGTGACGTCACGGCAACAACAAAAAATTAAGTCTGCACATGGTTTTAACAGCCAATCAGGTGGCTGTTAACCATTGTGAGGGTAAATTTGACGTCACAAGCCATATTTAAGGCCGTGACGCCTCATTTGAGCCCAAGAAGCCGACGAGACAGCATCGGCTGAGATTTAACATGGGGTTTTATGGATTGACAGATGAAGAAAGAAGATAAAGAACAACAAGAAATGGTTACAGATGAAGATAGAAGACGGTGAGTAAAGAAAGAAAAAAGAAGATTGGGGTACCTGAGCCGGATCCTGATGGCGGATGGCATCGGATGCTGTTGGAGGCCTTCAAGGTACGTGAGCTTCCTGTTACCCCGGGAGTCGGAGGGCCACCGCTTCTAATGGTAAGTAAGATATTCAATGTTTGTAAATGTCTCTTTTTACAGGTGTATTCTTTGGATGTGATTTTTTATTTTTTGGGGGAGGCACATTGACTGGTCATATATTAATCGGTACCTCTTTAGGGTACAGATTAATACATTATTATGCCAATATTTGGGGGTCATTTCTCGCTTGTTATTGCAGTTATTGATTTGGATGTGATTGTTTGTTTATGGTTAATGTAAGAAAAGGTTTGCGATTGGTGTTCGCTTGTACTTAATGTTATATTATGTTAGCTAATGTGTTTTATGGATACTTCAGAGATTGTTTTAATTTATTTATTTGTCTTTTAATGGTTACATTAATTAATGTAGGATTAATTCATTGTTTACATTGGTTAGTGTTACTATTCATTTTGAGTTGCTTTAGGGATTAATTGGTTTGATTGGGTAATGGTTTAATTAATTCATTGTTGATGTTGTAATTGCTTCTATTGATTGGATGAGCTGGCTACTGATTTTATTTAGTGAAGTGTGTTTTTTGGGAGTATAGTTAGGTTTTATTACTGTGTGTCTTGTGTATTACTGTATTTTTATTAGGGTGCCCATTGAGTGCTATAGAGGCTTATCATGCCCATATTATTATTATATGGGTATGATGTACCACTATACTACTCAATGGGTATAGGGTGGGTATAGTCAGTCTGGGGTGGGTGCTTAGGCCTCACGGGTGAGTGAAGGGGGTATTAGCCCTAAGGATGGGTGTTTAGACCTTGCGGGGGGTAGCGGTTGGGTTAACCCCTTTATTACCTTAGCGGTATTAACCGCTAAGGTAATGAAGGGGTTAACTCCCCCCGCAACACCCCCGCAAGGTCTAAGCAGCCACTAAGGGCCAAATTCCCCCTTCACCCACCCCCGCTAGCCACAGTATTGCATTGTACTGTATGCTTATTACAGTAAGCCTGGCACGGGTGTTTAACCCCTTCATTGCCTTAGCGGTTAGCCGCTAAGGTAATGAAGTTGCTGTACATTCATGTTTCCTGCCTCGTATGCATGCCGGGGGGGTCCAGAGCTGCTATTAATGGCTATCAGCTCCGGAGACCCCCGGCATCAATCCGAGGCAGGAAAGGGGCCTGATTTCTTCTAAGTACCGACTCATCACAGCTCGTCGAGGCCATCTCCCCACCAATTGTCCAACAATTTTGTGGGGAATTGGATTTTGGGAGAAAATCGTTTTTTAGGCCTGCGATGGGCTGCGATGGGCCGCGACACCCGACTCTCGGGTCTCTGAATAGCGGGAATTTATCAACCCTCCGAAAATGGTCGATAAGGGGCTGATCGCTGCTCAGTCAGCGAATTTCGGACGGAGATAAAATTTTGCGTCGATACAGGCCGTTATCGAGCACTTATCGAGGCTATCTGAATACCAGTAGCCATTTTGGTCGATAAGTGCTCGATAACGGCCTTATCGAGGCTTTCTGAATAAGGCCCTAAGTGTTTTTCACATTAAGCATTTTAGTTTGTCCCTAATATAGGGACATAGGGGCCTGTATCACCAGGATGTTTTAAGGTGTATTTGGAAGTAACATGCGTATCTTATAGCTGTTAAACCTTACTCTGATGATAGCAGCAAGGAATATTACAGCCCGATTTTGAACTCAGGTCAGTGCTGTAAACACTGCTAAGGACAGGCATATCATATGTTTGTTAGAACCTGGAAAAACAGCTATAGCTGCCGCAACAATTTATAGCATAAGTAAGTATCCAATTACCATCTAATTAGAGGTAGTGCCACTAACCACAGTGACATTGTAGCATTCTGTTATTCAATATCAGAACGGTGTAGTTTAGATCCCTAACTGGTATATCGGTTTGTGATAGTAGCCGTACAAAAAGATGTGACCAATTGTATAATTCGATCAACGCTGCAGACGCAGCTAGGCGCAGGCACACGAAATGTGTGTTTAAGCCTGTAGGTGCGGCTCTTTTGTCTGCATCAGATTATAGCCTCATATAGATGATGAGTATTACACATGTATCTCTTCTCTCCTACAAGTTTCAATTCCTGCGCTTCACAGAGTGATGTCATTACGCACATGGATGTCATGATTTAACTCAGTTACTGTTTTGTTCATTTCTATCTGTACTTTCTGTATCATGTTTTTCAATAAGTTGTCCAGATAACTTTTAGTTGTGGGATTTAGTGAGTGATCATCTGCTTCTGTCTCTACCTCTGAGTCTGAGGGGGGCCTTGTGGAGCAGCCATCTTCCTTCCCTGCCCCCCTGTAGGGCTCTGCGTTGGAAGAACTGTGCAATCTCCTGCAAGGTCTGTTTTTATTCCCTGGTCTCGGCCTCTTGTTGCCAGGTGTTCCAACGGTGCTTTGCAGTGTTTCTGCTCTGATCTGCCATCTGATATGTCCTTTATGCAAAGATTAGGGAAAGTATTGTCAATTTGGTTAGCACCGTTTTTATTATATAGTGATAAATTGTATCATAGATATTGTCATTTGTGTCATTATACACAGGTGGTAATTGTATACTGTTTGCGCTTTTTGCTCTATATATATATAGATGTATATGATCAGCAAAGACTTAATTTTAGAAAGGTATATTTTAGTCAATAAAGTAATAATCTACGAGCAATACATTGGGAGGAACTTGTCGCAGGAAAAAAATATATATAAGGGATGTGTAATTGTCCTTCAGCTGATTCATGCTACTGTGTGTAGCAAATAAACAGGGGAGATACCCGCTCGACCTATAGAACGAGCAGGTGCACTAGGGAGGGGAATTACAGAGGACAGATACTGTTGTACATCCACACAGGGGCGTATTGGACACTGTTAATTGCTATATTTATAGTAGTACCTCTGCGTTCAATACTAAAAGAACTGTGTAGCACTGCACTCCATACTGTTGCCTTCTTTAAAAACTGTTACCAGTCATATTTACTACAGTACCACAGGGAATCGGAGATCGGGACAGTGGAGGTACAGATCTTAAGGTACCTTCCCTTCTTCCTCCATACCTATTTCCCCTATCCCATGTTTGTAGGGGTATGTATCTAGGGATACTTATTTAATTCTGATTCCCTCCTCACCGGACATGCACACTGGTCCCACTCACAGCAATTTGGGCTACCTTGCCAGCTATATTGGCCATTATATATGGCCTGTGAGTTGTGCCTGACGTCTGTTTGCCTATATGTGGTTCCTATTATTTTAATTTAAAATTAACTGTTTTTAATATACATTCATTATTACAATTCAACCATTTGGGACCTTTTTGTCCTTTCTACTGTGGACCGGTATATAGTGCGTCGTTATAGGTTGTGCCACGTCAATACATGGCATCAGTTGTCTCACATCCCACTTTTTAACGAGTAATGAGTGCACGTTATTGGGATCCTTTTATCATCGTCCCACCTTGGTGGGTACCCTCTGATAAAAGTATCTGTTTACTGTTTGTAGCACCCTTCGCAGATTTAACAGAAATACTATCATTTTATATGTTGACAACCATATCCACAAGCACAACCACACCCACACTAAGCCTCCTCCCACGTCTATTTCTCAAATATTCTTTAACATAGATATCACTGTTCATAGACAACTTGTGCAAGAAGCAACTGCAGTGCAGTACACTGACAGGAGATCACATTGTGTAGGGCTTCGTTCAAAGTGCAGGCTACTGCACGAGCTATGTAGGTCGCACCGAAACAAACACTAAGGGCCTCATGCAGTAAGCTCCGATAAAATCTCTTCAGCAAGTGTGGCGGATAGGCCTTTTTTTGGCGATTTGCCCTCGCAGTATTCAGTAAGGGAGAATCCATGCCGATCCCTGCCGAATCACTGCGAAAGCAAAGCTGCCGATGAGCCTGTGCCGATACAGCCTGGCTCCCGATAAGCTTTCCGATAGGCCTTTGGTGCCAATAGATGTTTGCAGCAGAGAGAGACAAGCCGCTCTCTCAGCACAAACATCGTCAAAATAAAAAGTATTTATAAACAACTTTTACTGATAGTGTAGATGTGCAGGGGGTCTCCGGAGCTGAACCGCATAGGTTTCAGGACCGGGGACCCCCTGCTTCCCGAGTTACAGGCCCCTTTATGAGGTGCCGGTATTCCTCTGCATTTAAAGGTCCCGATCACGTGACCGCGGAATGTAAACAAAGCAGAGGGATACCGGCACCCTCTAAAGGGGCCTGTATCTCGGGCAGCAGGGGGTCCCCGGACCTAAAACCAAAGCGCTTCAGCTCCGGAGACCCTCTGCACATCTACACTATGAATAAAACACATATATAAATAAACACTCGTTCCTTACCTTTGCGGCTATGTGCTACGGTAACGAAGCAGCATGAATGTATTTTTAATAATAGTGTACTGTGAGCAGGGGGTCCCCTGAGCTGAACCGCGTTGCTTTGTGGACCAGGGACCCCCTGCTTCCTTAGTTACAGGCCCCAGTATGTGTCATCGGGTGGCAGTGTCGCTGCCATCTTTATTGCACCCCATTCACGCCGTGTCCGCTATAAATACTGTATGGCGGGACACTGGCACCGGTGCCCAAAACCGCGGCCTGTAACTCGGGAAGCAAGGGGGTCTCTGAGCCACAAATCAATGTGGTTGAGCTCAGGGGACCCCCTGCTTCCGCACAATATTATTAAAAATACATAAATGCTGCTTCATTACCATAGCTGATAGCCGCTAAGGCAATGAAGGGGTTAAGGCAGAATAGCATGTTTATTGGGGACATTTGCCCCCAATAAACATTGCAATAAACAACATACACCCCCTGTGTATTTGAAATAAATAAACAGCAATAAATACATTAAATACATATAATACTCACCACCCATGTCCAGCTGCCACGATGAAGGCCATCCTCATCTTCATCCTGCCCATGCCCCCTCCGCTGCTGCAAAACAGACACAAGAATGAAAACATCCAATGTAATGTCCCCTAACCCCTTAATCACCATAGCGGTTATTAACCGCTACAGTCATTAAGGGGTTAACCCACCCTCACCCACCACTCGGGATGCCTACATACCCTCCCACACTAACCCCCCACCCCGTGAGGCCTAACCACCCTCACCCACTACCCACAAGGGTGGCCTACCCACATACCGTTGGGGAACCCCCCCCCCCACCCCCAGTACCCACAATAAAAACAATACAGTGACACATAATAAACATCATTATATTTATTAAATACATTACCCACCCCCTGTTCCCCCCCATAAATACAAGATTTATCCTTTTACATACAGGGTTCATAACGCAGCCCCACGCGAGTCCCCGGTGGGCTGGCGGGGCACCTGACAGACCTACAGGGTACCAGCAGCCCTTTTCAAAAAGGTTCTGGAGGCCTGCTGGTGGGTCCCGCCAGCACCATGGCCCCCAGGTGGTCTCCTTTGGTCACCGTGGGCCACAATTGGGTCCCCACGGTAGGCCCAAGGATGTCTGGGAGCCCCGGGTCAGACCCACAGGTGTCTGCGGGGCCTCGGTGGTTCCCACGGGGGTCTGGGGAACTCACGAGTGCTCACTACGGGTCCGCGGTGCCCCCACAGAAGTGGGACCACACATCTTCATCCCCGCACTTATGAATCGGCGGTGCCCCCACAGATGTGAGGCCACCACTTCATCTCCGCAAATTACTGGTCCACGGTACCCCCACAGATGTGAGGCCACCGCTTCATCCCCGCATGTGTCACCCGTGGAACCACCAGCCTGATACCCGTGAGATACCCGAGGAGACCCGCAGGTGGTCTCCAGAGGTCCCACGCTGAACCACGGAACAAACCCTGAATGTAAAACAAATAAACCTGGCCTATGCATTCAATACATACACCCCTCCCCCCCAACACCTACAGTACAATAATGTGCAAAATAACTATTATCCAGATAGGGATAATAGATTATTTGCCCATTATTAAAAACATTAACTAGCATATTCAAATAAATAAAGTACTACTGACCTCATCAATAAGAAGTCTCCGTCGCCAGCAACATCCTTGTCTTGCCCACAAAATACATAGCCAAAACAAAGCCAATACATTGCAATTACATTCAGATATCAATTAACCCCTTAAACACCTTATCGGATAATAACCGCAAAGGTAATTAAGGGGTTAAGCCACACTGGCCCGATACCCACCCTTCACCCATGAATTTGTACATTGGCTTCATCATGCAAATATATATATATATATACAGAGAGAGAGAGATATATATATATACACACACACATGATGAACCAATATACAAATAAATGTAGAAGGGTTATCAAACATGCTGTACTCAAAATAACAATTCTCCATTAAGACACACTACAATAAAATTAATTTCCTTTCATAATCCTAACTGAATTTACAATCACAATCATCAAATGCCAATCAAATACCTCTAATGCCAATCAACACATTGCATTTACATTGTATATATGATGCATACAATCTATGCAGCATATACATTCTGCAAATGAATGTTAACAATAACATTGCAAGCAAAATACAAATACATCCAAACAAGTATACTATTTTATCCAATCCAGTAAACATAAATCAATTACCATGCATTAATGACATCCCTAAACAATTGACATTCCATCCCTAACAATTAAACAATTGAAAAATTCAAGCCTTTAACATAACAATTTAGCCTGAGAAAAAATATATGTACCAACAAGAATACAAAATTGAAAACCAAGGCAAACCCTGAACACCGGGAGGTGCTTAACCCCTTCCTGACCGTAGCGGTATTAACTGCTATGGTCGTGAAGGGGTTAAGTGCACCCACAACCCCCCGCAAGCCTTAAACTCACACCCAGGGCAAATACCCCCTTCACCCACCCCCGCTACCCATAATAAACCTGGCACGGTCGGTTAACCCCTTCATTGCCTTAGCGGTTAGCCGCTAAGGTAATGAAGTGGGCTGTACATGCATTTTTCCTGCCTCAGATGCATGCCTGGGGGCTCCGGTGCTGGTATCAGCTCCGGAGACCCCCGGCATCAGTCACAGGCAGGAAAAAGGCCTGATTTTTTCTAAGTGTCGCCCTTGCCGATGCTTCTCCTCCAGCAAGTTGCCAACTTTAGTTGGCGGGCTGGATTCCCGATAAACTCTCCAATTTGGAGTGCCGATCAGCACCGAAGAGCTGATCGGGGCTACCTGAATTCAGCCGGGTTCAAAATGTGCCGATAAGTGGCTTATCGGCAGCCGGATGCCGATAATTTTTTATCGGGAAGAAAAGTTCCCGATAATTCCCACTTATCGGCGCTTACTGAATCGGGAGGGCAAAAAATGGCGAAAAAATGCCGAAAAAGCCTTATCTGGGCTTACTGCATGAGGCCCTAGGACAGCAATGTAGTAGTGCATAGTGCGCACTCGCTAGCGTGTGCACATGCGCTACAGGGAGAGCAGCGCTTCGCAATACAAACAAGTTTGTTTTGCAAGCGCGACACCGGGGAAGAGGAGGAGCACGGAAGCTAGCGCGTTCCACTATGGACAAAGCCTAATTGTTGTGGATAACTGTTGTGGATAACAACGGACTCTTGGCTGCACACGTGTAGCACTAATACTACCAATTACCAGGCTAGCACACCAGTCCAATACAATGTGGAGTAAACTGCAGCAGTAATACAACACGCCCTAGTACCAGTGTACTGATAATAGACATAGAGGCAAATGATGATGTAACACACACCGTGGCAAGTAAATTCACCTTCTTTTTTTTTTTAAACTGTTTTCAGTTCTACATAAAATAATGATAACAATTATTTAGCACCAGCAGCAGCACTTTGTAGGGAGTGGATGCTGCTGCAAGTGGCCTATTGTACATGAAGAAATTGCAGTACACTAAACAAACAAGAGACCCTGAGGTGTAGTTGTTGGCTCTTAGCTGAGCTCCCACAAATACTGACTACTACACCAACACAAAGTGAAGTGACCTGCAGTATAGTAATGTGAAATACTGTAGCGAGGCGAGGTGAATGATGCTGCCTGTATATACCAGCTCACATCAAACACACAACTGACCTGGTGCATAAGCGGGTAGCCCTCTCTAGAGTGTCCAATAGCAAAACGTAATCATCACGTAAAAAATACTAAAGCGCACATCTCTAGGAAGATTATTTAAATGGTTCTGAATAATGCTATAGCTCCTGTGTTGTCTTATTTACACACAAGGTGGTGCTGTTATACAGTAAATACTAAAGTGTAAATCTGAGGAAGACGACATCTGAAAATAAAGAGCTTGTTTAAAGCAGCAATAATACTACATTCCCCCTTTTTCTTTCTTATTTGTATATGTAAAGCATGTGACAATGTACAATTCTACATTCTTACTTAAGCTGGCATTCGTTTGGTGCTCCTGTCGGACTGAGAATTTGTACGCCGGGCAGACAAAAAAAATTGGCGCCCCTACTCACTGCCGCTGTGCCACAGGTCACCCCGCAGTCGCCACAATCTCTGCAGGTCACCTCCCCGCCTTGTTTAAACATTCTTAGTCTCCCCAGTCGCAGGACACTTGGTATGGCGGTAGTCGCCACCGCTTGTGTATGTGAACGAACGAGCGTGCTCACACAAAGGACGCTCAGCATGGCTGCCGGCAGCCCGGACACATTTTTACATTTAAAAATGAGTCCTGGCTGCTGGCAGCCAAGCTAAGTCTCCAGTGTGTGCGCATGCTCACAAACGACGGTGGCGATGGTAGTCCAGGTAGGGGTTGCTGAAGGCGCGCTCCTCCATCTCAGCTTCCCCTCCGAGCTGCATCATCCTCAGCATGCTCAGCATGTCAAGAAGCTGAGGATAATGCAGCCCGGCCGAATGTCCTGTCTGAGTGCTTGCATGACATGCTCTCTTCAATACATGAAGCGCCCCGCCACGTAGGAGTCTCGATGGCACAGAGCACTAACAGGACTACTACGCCGTGGGGCGCCTCATGTATGAGCACGCTAGTTGACCTACACAAGGTCAGCCCACCCCTTAATCCAGCACTGTGTGTGCCTAACATAATGGCTGCTTCAGTCAGTGTAACTCAGCAGCTACAATGTATCCTGATATTACAAAAGGTACTATTTCCTATTGTTATAATTTACAGCACAAACTGATGGGAAATTTGGCAACAAATTATCGCAAACAGGAAAGTGTTGCAGAGATTTTGCACTGGGTTAAAACCTGTTATAGAAATCGATGGATGCTTTAAAACTCATTAAAAATGGCATTAAGAGTTGAATAACATTTTTTTTTTAATGCAGTAAGTATTATCTAATACTACAGAACTGATTAAGTTTAAAAAAAAATAAGATTTCACGTTTTGCTGCTTTAACCTCAGATGTATATAATTAAATGTTATGAAATTGATGATATACATGTTTATCTTGAGTTATGGTCCATGTTGATTGCGATATTAATACAACAGTGGCAGGTATTTTTCAGGCATCCTCGCATAAATCTGGCAGCACATAATGCATTGCAGCACTCACAATGTTTGAAGTTGTGTGAAGAAGATGAAGACAATGGTATTATGGGGCATAACATAGGCAGCTAAGTGGTTCACATTTGGAGCAGTAAATATGTAAATAAATGTGTAACAGTCTAGGTTAAAAAAAAAACATTGTTCAGAACATTATTTAATGGAGCAATCTAAGCTGTTTAAGAAAAATAAATCTTCATTTTTTTGAATAAAGGTTTGAAGCACTGCGTTTCCGGAGCTGAACCCCATTATTTTCAGCTCCGGGTACCCCCTACTTCCGGACATACTTACCTCCACAGGGGTTGTCGGTATCTCTGCAATTTTCAGCTTCCTCATCACATGGGCCAATAGGAAGCCGCACCGGATTACGTCACGGCTTCCGATTGGCCCACAGTGTCCGGGAGCTTGGAACAGCAGCCATAATATGAACCATGTAGTTGCTACCGGCACCCCCTTTTGAGGTAAGTACCTCCAGAAACAGGGGTCCCTGGAACTGAAATTTGTGGGGATCAGCTCCGCAGACCCCCTACCTCAATCCTGCATTAACAAAAATGAAGAAAACAAACCCGGCTCGGATTGCCTCTTTAGCATTGCTGGCTGTAATCATACTGTATGGGTGATTTATTCTAAGATAAAAACGTATTTTGAGCTACTTATCCTTGTAGTAAGTGTGTCATCAAACACAGGAAGTACATTCTTAAATCTCAAAACCTGCCAGCAGAGCAGTTACGGTGCCAGAGCTATTTACAGCAAAAAAAAAATAGAGTTCAGATGAGAAATCTTTCATAACCCACATTAATTATAAATGGAATATTATTAATTGAGTGAATGCCAGTATATTTTAACCCATTTGCAGCAAGCTATGTAATTATTTCTTAGAATAAATGGTTTCAATTTAAGTATATTTTTCATATATAAGATTAAGTGCAAAATACTTACTTTTATGCAGTATCAATTTCAGTTCTTGGTGCAACACTTTGTCACATAATTGTTATAGTGTAATGCAATAGGGCTTTACTAAATAATCCTTAATTCATTCCCATGACTTCATGCTGGCTTTAAGTTTGCGTTTATTGTGTACTGTATTTACAGAGTTGAATATTTTTCCATTACACATCCTGTAATTATAAAGTAGTAGTTATTATGACTAAGGCCCTGGATCTTGAATTTGGAGACCCAGTTGTGTGATACTGAGAAAGGTAATTTGTGTCACATGGTTTGATGTAGTACACATGGGTTTTTTTAAGCAACTGTTCCATCTATGATTACTGTCAAATAGCATCATGGTAATTGTAAGGCAATAGAATAATCTTTCTCTGACTCACTCAAATTAAGGATTTACTTAGTATAGTTGCCTCGTTGTACCTGCATTTTATAGAAAAAGTAGACAAGCTGGGATCCTTGAGTAATTTATCCATCAGTTCATGCACTGTTGGTCCAGTTTGCATCAAAATGTCAGTATCATGTTACTTACAGCATATGATTTGTGATTATTAATTCTTTGAAGTGCCCGACTTGTCTACTTTTCCTACATGCATCCTATCAACGTGGAACTAGCTAAAGGCACCACCATTTTTATATTAAATTACATGAGTTATATGTTTTGACTTTGATATATAAATGATATTATTGTTTTTATGTTATTTTTCTGTGCTATGGAGATGTATAACTCAAGAGGACAATGTTGCATTCTGAGGTTATTGTTGAACACTTGTTTATGTACCATCGTTTGAACACAGCGAAGTACGAAAATACAAAGTTTCGACACATAGGAAATATCTTGTAATCATTGAAATGTCAATGTTTCCTTTTATTACCTCTTTACTGTACCGATCATTGGTTTTATATCACAATGTTCTATCAAAGTTGAATCTGATCAGAGCTTATCATCATTCTTTTCTGATTGGTAAACTGTCATTGATTGCAGCCCGATCTCCCACTCTGGGTGATTGTGCCCTCCTCATGTTGCGAGGGATGAGACATGATGTGGTGACTTTGCTGGCACTGTGGAGTAAGAGCTACAGGCATTTGTAAAACATGGAAAAGATCCATCATCAGACTAAAACATTCAGGATAGTTTTAGTCAGCAAATGCATTATAACTGTGATACATGTGCGTATTAGATCACTTTGGTCTTCTCCTGCCCCTCACAGTAAGTGTAGGGTTGAATATACTGTATGAAGGCCCATACTAAAGAGAGCATTGTGCCAATGAAGGACGAGTTGGGGTGTATAGTTGTAAGGATTAACCTGAACTTGCAGTTACTACTCCCCCTATTAATTATAGCACAGCACAGCAATGGGTCGACCAACCATTTTGTTTAAACTCTTCTTTTTGATGGGCTTCTAAATGTTAATCTATAAAAATGACGAGGCTGAAAAGTGGTAGTTTTGCAGAACCATTTGATATGGCATCATGTTGTTACCCATGGTTTCTGAGTGACAGCATCCCAAAGGACCAGTTTCTGAGGCTGCACAGAAAGTGCTCTTAGCTGCATTTACTCTCCTTATGAGCTTCATAAAAAAGGTTATGTGGAGAACAAGCTAGAAAATTATACGCATGAAATTTGTCAAATTAACAGATCAGATAAATCATAGTGCAAGAGTAAAATGGACGGAATATAAAAATAATATGAGAAATGAAAAATGGAATAGGCAAGCAAAATATATTATTGATGTTTAGACAAGGAATCCCTTAATGATACCATTGAGGTAATGTATCATGAGGGTAGATCCACAGAACTCCTTTAAATAATTATCAATCAGCTAAATTGGGTTAACGGGACACTAAGTCATAACGGTGTTAGAGGAGGTTGTTGGTGGTAGAGGGGGTGGGTGAATGGGATAGTTGCCCCGGAGTGGTTAGTTAGGATTCGTGGGAGGTGTTAACCCATTCATTACCATAGCGGTTGGAACCGCTAAGGTAAGGGAGGGGTTAATTCCTCCTGGGAGACCTAACTACCCATCCTGGGGCAACTATAACCTTCACCCACCCCTTCTAACACCACAAACTGAGTACAGCTATTTAACACCTTCATCACCATAGCGGTTAGCCACTAAGTTAATGAAGGTATGTTTTTATTTTAATAACATAGTATTGAAGCACCGGTGTCCAGAGCTGAACCGCAATAATTTCAGGTCCGGGGATCCACTGCTTCCTGAAGTACAGGCCCCAGTATGTGGTGCCGATATCTCCTGCAAGTTTAAATGTCCAGGACATTTAAACTTGCAGGAGATACTGGCACCCCATACTGGGGCCTGTACCTCGGGAAGCAGGGGGTCCCCGGACCTGAAATGAATGCGGTTCAGGTCCAGAGACCCCCTGCTTCAATACTATATTATTAAAATTATAATAAAAACAGGGCGATCGCCTGTAAGAGCTGTGCAGGGAAATGCAGCTTCTCTCTGCACAGCTCATCCAGACTGAAAGAAGATTGCACGGTCATAGCACTTAAAAAGCAACTGCAAACTCATTCGGTATGGCTTTTTTGTACCAAACAGTATTTACTAAGCAAAATATCTCACTGAATACCGTTTAACATAAATGTCATAACGAACAGTAGGGAGATGCCAAACCGATCGATGTGGCAGCAATATATCGAAGATACCTGAACAGGCCCATAAGGCCAAAAACAATTGATTCTAAATCTTTTTACTATGATCTACCGTGATGTATATACTATATACCTGGTTGTTTTTATGATATGACATGCCATAACAGGGCATGTATCTCATGAAATAGGGCGTGCCCGAGGCTGAAACCAATGCAGTTCAGCTCAGGAGACCCCCTGCTCATGTACACTAGTATTTAAACACACATATTAATACAAAATAATTAATTACCGAAACGGCTAGCCGCTATGGTAATGGAGCTGCATTAATGTAATTTTTATTAATAGTGTGCGGGAGCAGGGGGTCTCCTTAGATGAACCGCATTGATTTCAGCCTCGGTGACCCCCTGCTTCCCGAGTTATAGGCCCAGATATGGGGTGCCAGTATCTCCTCCATTATTTAAATGTCCCGTGTCATGCGACACAGACGCTTTAAAAATGGCGGCAACACTGGCATCCAATGCCCCATACAAGGGCCTCTAACTTGGGAAGCAGGGGATCCTGAGCCAGAAATCAAAGCGGTTCAGCTCAGGAGACCCCCTGCTTCCCGCACACTATTAAAAAAAAATACATTAAAGCAGCTTCATTACCTTAGAGGCTAGCTGCTAAGGTAATGAAGGGGTTAAGGCCACATAGCAGATTTACTGGTGGCAATTGCCCCCAATAAACCTTGCAATATGTGTTACCCACCCACCCCCTGTGCCCCCAACAACCCCTCTACCCCCATAACATACATTACATTTGTTGTTGTTTTTTTTTTAAGAAGCATAGGAATGTTACTATAGGCCAGCAGGGGCCCTCGAGTGGTCCCCATGGGTGTCCGGGGGTGTCCTCTGGCCTGCGGTACCAATCCTGTGCTTTAAAAAATACGGGAAATAAATACACACCCCTCCCCCATAACAGATACAGTACAGTAATGGGCACAATTACAATATTATCCAGATATGGATAATAGTGCCTTTGCCCATTTAAAATAAAACATTAAGCTGCAGAAATAAAGTAAATAAAACTTGCACTCATCCCTGCCAAACTGCCACGATGAAGGCCGTCCTCATCCTCATCACTGTCCATGCCCTCCGTTGCCACAAACAATACAGTACAATATACAAAAATACAATCTAATGCCCCCTATCCCCTTAATCACCTTAGCGGTTAGTAACCGCTATAGTAATAAAGGGGTTAACCCACACTGTGCCACTACCCACCCAAGAGGCCTAACCACCCTCCCCAGGTAACTACCCCTACCCTTCATCCATTCTTTGGTACAGTGGGTGCTCATATATAATCATACATAATGCTCATATAAAAAACAGACCCAAATAACATCACATTACATTGCAAAATGAACACATGAATAATGCCAATTAAGCAATTGAATGGCACATATAATATGGGCATGATTTAACACTATGCCAGTCAATGGTCAACCTAAAATAAAACAATCACAAACAAGATCCAATGCATTCAAAATAATCTCAAAATAAAAATAAACGAATCAGATTGGGGATATAGTTCTCACAATCTGATTGGTTGTAGTACCATGTGACAGCAGCCATGTTACCTTTGGTGATGTCATGTTAAATGGAAAGGAAGCACAGCCGTTCTGATTGTCTGGCTTCATTTCCTTTACATGACGTCACCCAAAAAAAGACACATGGTTTTCACAGCTTATCAGAGGCGTATGAACTATTTGCACACAAATGTGAAATCATAGACCTATAAAAGCCTGTGGAGCCTCATTTGACGGCAAGAAGCTGAGGAGGGAGGACCTCCTCCTCCAATAGGATTACATGGGTATGCCGGAGGAAGAGGAGGAAGAAGAGGAGGAAGACCCTGAAAGAGCCAACATTGGATTAAATTTACAGATGAAGAAAAAGAAAGAAGAATAGGATTTTGGATTTTTTTACCTGTGGCCTGTTGCTGTTTAGGTTTGTGGATTGGTTCGAGAGCTTGAAGTGACCACGGGAATTGGAGGGTGAAGACATCTAAAGGTAAGGAAAACAATTGAATGTGTGTTATTTTTCATTTACAGGTTTTTTAATTATATTTTTTATTGTGATTGCATTTTTTTCACACATTCATTGCAAATATATTTATGTATGGCCCTTTACAGCTATACATAGATACAGTAAGAAGCTGTAGTTGTTTTGGCAAATGCTTGCTTGTATATATTTTAAATATACATTGGTTCTTTGTTTTTAAATGTGTATGCTATTTATATTGGATATTGATGTAGTGGTCTGGATTTTTTTGGTGGCGTTTTAAATTGTTTATGCCTGTCTTTTGATTGGTTTTTGCGTTTTAATGTTGGATTATTTTTGGACTTTTGATTTTGAATGATGCCGTTTATTTGGATATTTATTTTATTTATTCATGGTTTTGTTTTGCCGTTTTAATTGTTTATTCTGGTATTTATTTTGGATTTGATTACTTGATTGGTGGTAATTTGGTTCTGTATTTGTTTTTTAGTTTGAGATAGTTTTGAATGCATTGGATCTTGTTTGTGATTGTTATTTTAGGTTGACAATTGACTGGCATATTGTTAAATCATGCCCTTATTATATGGGTATGATGTACCCACTGTGCTATTCAATTGTTTGATTTGGCATTAGTAATTTGTTCATTTTGCAATGTAATGTGGTTTTATTTGGGCTTGTTTTTTTATTCCTTCACCATTTCTTGCTACAGTGGTAAATCATGCCCATATTATATGAGCATGATGTACCCACTGCACCAATGAATAGGTGAAGGGTGGGGGTAGTTGCCTGGGGAGGGTGGATAGGCCTCCTGGGTGGGTAGTGGGAGAGGGCAGGTTAAATGATTGTACAGTATGTGTTAGGGGGCACGGGGGGTGTATTTATTTCAAAGTATTGTCTGTTATGTTTGTTTGGCCACACAATTGGTACCGCAGGCAAACAGAGACCCCAGACTCTCGTGGGGATCATTAGAGGGCCCCGGACTCCCGTCCGGGGACTTTTAGTTTTAGTGTTAGGACCTGGATTTTTGGTTATACCTTGACGTTTGGTATGCAGGCTTACGACGCTTTGGCCAAAGGGTTGAACTAAATAACCAATTAATTACTATTATTATTGAAGTATTTAAACTTTATACTTATTACCATATATGTTTTGTCAATTGGATGTAGCATTGGGCACCCCTGTCTTTTGTTGTATACATTTGCCACGCTCAGTAGCACTCTTTTTGGCATAAATATATATTCATGATGTGGTGGGTGTGGGAGTTTCAGCAAGCTGGGAATGTGTGTGTTAATCAAATACTAAAATTGGTAGGAATGACACAATATATTCTATTTATATGTTTGGAAATATAAATGTTGCCCAATAACAGCCCATAAGCACTGACTGTAGAAACAACCCAATAAACCAGTCAAAATGTTAACAACAATTCAAACAGAAAGTGGTTAACAATAACTAAATGAAATTTGTTAGCAAAAAAGAAGATTCAGCAAAAAGATAGTTTAAAAGAGCGATTTCTTACCAAAACACAGAATTCATGGCATCTGAAACACTAGACTACTCTTTGAGAAATGGTATTAACTCAATGTAGTCATTCAGACCTCCAGGAAATTTGGACTTGAATGTATATATCCCAAATTGTTCACGTTTAGTCAACCGGAGATCTCGATTCCCTAATCTTTTTATAGCAGGTATAGTTTCAATACCCACGAACTGTAGTTTAGTTGAATCGCAATCATGAGTTCCCAAAAACTGTTTAAGCAAATGAGTCAAAGGTTGATGCTTCTCCAAGAATTTTGGAATGTGTTTAATATTCCGTATGTGCTCCAGTATTCAGACTTTTAACTTTCTCTTAGTTTTTAAGATATACTGTAACCCACACTCACATTTCACAAGATACACCACATAAGTGGACTGGCAATTTATGAAACTTTTAATTAAATTTATAACTCTTCTTTGTAACAAAAGAGATTGCCTGCTTTTTGGTACACATTTGTTTACAAACTTTACATTTATTGCACTTGTAATTGCCTAAAATTCCAAAATGTGTTTGGGTAGTTTTAACATCCTGAGTACGGGCTCTTAATTGGCTTGGAGCCAAAATCCTCTTTAAACTCTGTGCCCGTTTGAATATAATTTTTGGTTTAGGGCTCAAAGTAGAACTCAAGATAGGATCCAAGGCCAGGATGTGCCAGTGTTTGTTTAAAGGCTTCTGTATCGCCTGATAGGCTTGATTGTACTGTGTAACAAACACCGGAAACTGATTTTTATTAGATTTGATATTTGATATTTCAGCATTCCATACACTCTCGTGGCAATATATAAAAAAAAAGATATATTTAATAAAGACATCATTTAGGTAATAAAAATGTACAATAATGGTATAAACCTGACTTTTCACTAGCAAAATGGGATATAACCTGCCCTTGACTCTTTTAGACACCTCCACTTATGAAAGCACAATGTTGGAAACAAGGCTGTCATAAGAAATACTGAAGTTGTTCTTTTAATTATCATGGAACTGACAGCTATATTTTACTTGACAAACGGAACCCAGTGGCATAAACTGCTGTCATTTAATATACTGTACTTTACCTGTACCTGCACTGATATAATGTGATGGGATTCTTCATGGTTACTGTCTAAGTTGACAAGTTTTTTGAACTACAATTTGAGATATTACTAATATTTTGTTAGGTTTCCAAAGGAATTGCTGATAGCTGGAATAATCAACATTTTCAAACTAACAGAGCAGCAAAACATGCCAAGGGCTTTTTTTTTCAGAGTCTGCAAAACTGAGGCAAAAAAACTGCACTGGAAAAATATTCCCATGAAAACTAGTGTGACTTTCTTGTTTGGTTTAGTGTTTTTGCACCAGCTTTGCTCGGGTTATGTAGTGGGGAGATAAATGACCTTGCCTTGTTTATAAAGAACACTTGGGGGATCAATTATCAAAGCCTCCTGGCTGCAAAACTGGAGAAACTGCATCCAATTTAATAAAAGAAAAATTCCCATTGAAACTCACTTTCTTGTTGGATAAGCATAATTCACTGTTTTTGCACCAGTGTCACCCTGGGTTTTCAGGCTTGGGACCGCTTCCCTATGCTGGAGAAAATCCTAGTTCCACTTAAAAGAATTCCGCTGAATTCCTTGAAAAACATCTTCTCAGCACATTGGATAGGGACCTTTTTAAGGTGAATATGCTCAAACAGATTTTGGAGAACATCAAAGCACTCTTAGGGACGATATGTAAGGCTGCAAAAATCAGACGCGAGGTGACGTCCACGCGATGTCACATGACCCCATGGCGTCATTTGACACCGGAGACAAGGTAAGAGGAGGCAGGGAGGGGGAGAGCCGGCAGGGGGGTGCAGGGGAAAAAGTTAGCCCACCCCTGCTCTACAGTACAGTATGCACCATTGTGTAACATCTCCAGTTGAACGACGGTTTGCGGCAGCATGGATGGCATCCTTCTATACACCACTGTCTAGCTTTCACTTGAATGTCAATTGCCCCATTAAGTGCATCAAATAATCAGAGATGCACTGTAATGTTCATGAGGACTCATCTGCGTTAGTATTTTTACATTTTGTACAGAAATCACTTCAAATTCTCAGCCTTCTTTTTTTTTATCTACATCCATCAAAAAATATTTCACATACCTTGTACACAGAGATTAAAGTGACTTAATAAAGAGAGGGGTGTGTGTCCATTTTAATAAAGATTTACATTTACCAAACATTGGGACACAGCTCTTTGGACTGTATTTTAAGCATCATTTATTTTAGAAAAGAGCGACTAATTCATTAAATTCTGTAGCAATCAATGGTAATTGAATCTTTGTAATTACACCTAAAAATGTGTGAGTTAATACATGAAGAATGCAACAGCTTTGCGTGGCTGTTATTCAGCTACCCAAGTTGTGTATGTAAGACATTCATATATTGTTAGGTTTGGTGAGATGTTTGTAATACTGTATATACAAAACAGTTACACAATAAACACATTTTTGGAGGGGGAAAAATCACAATCAATCTAATGAATCAGTCTAACACAGGCAGTACATATAAAAAAAAGAATAACGTTATTGAAGCGCTAAAAGTATTAGGCCGTGTCCATACAGGGGCAGACCGCGCAAACGCGTCCGCACGCTGAGCGATCATACTGCCTAAAGGCAGTAATCGCGTCTATAAAGCGTGCGTTCGCGCGGAGGGGGCGGGGCGCGCGATGCACGTGAAATCAGTTAAAACTGATTTCTCGCGCGATAGGGCGGTCACGTGAGCGGTTCGCCCAATGAGGGCGAACCAGCTCCGTGACATCACTCGCCCACCAATAAACACGCCCCCGATGCCGCGCATACTAAGGCCAGGGAAATGTAAAGGGAGGAAAACAAGCGCAAAAACACTGTGAGCTGGAAGGATACGTAATAGTCCAAATATGTAAATATCCTTGATGGGTGCCGCACCGGACAGCAAGTGTGTTCGTTCTGGGCCACTTGAGTTGTTTGAGGAGAGAGGTTCCAAATGCGCACAATCTCATCAAAATGGGAAATACATAGAGAAAAAGAAAAAAAGACACAATAGTGTATAAAACAGTTAGGGATAGTAGGTAATGCACTCACATTAGGCGAGGTTAAACAAGCATTTTGGTTGCTAAGTATAACCACGCTGGTGTTCAGGAATCTCCGTTAGCAGGATATCTCTGACGGTATGAACCTTCTCCAAGGGCAGGACTCGCAGCGTCAATTCAGGCTCCTCAGCAACAGGGTATTCCCAATGGAAAGATAAAACAGAAAATAGTGTAATACTGTATACATAAGAGATGCTAGAATGCTGAGAGCCAAATGCACACTCACATTATAGTGAAAATAGGAAGACTTATGGTTGTTAAAGTTACCAACTTATATGGGTGGTTCTGGAATCGCAGGATAATTCCAAAAAACAGGAAAAGGACGCAGGAAAAAAAAAAGGAAATAAATCTTTATGGTATAAAAACAGAAGGCCACAAAAGCTACACTAAAAGCCTGAAGTGACGCTGCGAGTCCTGCCCTTGGAGAAGGTTCATACCGTCAGAGATATCCTGCTAACGGAGATTCCTGAACACCAGCGTGGTTATACTTAGCAACCAAAATGCTTGTTTAACCTCGCCTAATGTGAGTGCATTACCTTCTATCCCTAACTGTTTTATACAGTATTACACTATTGTGTCCTTTTTTTTTCTTTTTCTCTATGTATTTCCCATTTTGATAAGGCCAGGGAAAGCACCCGCTTTCCCTCAGCCTCCGCGCGCCTATGCACGGCTGCAGTGTCTATGGACGCAGCCTTATATAGATAGCGGATACAGTATGCAAAATATTTAATTGCGACTGATTCTCCCAATACTTTTGTGCACTGATAGTTCAACCACAAAAATGATAATATATTAAAACAATAAATGGTAGGCTGTAAATAGTAAACTGTGTTAAATATTAACAATTATTTGCCATGTATCCTAAATGCAAGAGAATGGTAAACTTATACTCCGTATATTGAGAAGTGTCTCTAAATGTTCAGATTTATACCAACCTTCAGTGTTATTTTCTTCTGAAGGATCCCTTCTGTGTTGCTAATTGGAATGATCTTCCCAGACTGGTAATTACAAGTAAAAACTGAAAAGTAGAAGCATTGGATACTGGACGCTGCTACCACAGAGGAACGGTGGAAAAAAGAGAGCCAAGCGGATAAAGTGAGTGAGGCAGGAGAGAACCAGCAGCTAAAACCGGCGGAAGCAGCAATTCGAGACGCCACCCACGGAGACTCACAGACTCCAAGTAGCTCAGTCTCTGCAACACACCACGCGGGCTACACAATGAATAAACTATTTGTCAGAAGCTGAAACATTGTAAGTGGATAAACTTACTTTGTTTCCTACATTTCTAAATATACTGTACATACGCCATTAGGCTCGTTCTGTCTGCGCATCTTCTGTTCAGTTTTTACGGACTGTCCAGAGTAAACCATCAAAACACCAAAGGTCGCTGGAGAGTCCACCCGCTGGAGATACCTGCTGGAGAGTCCACCCGCTGGAGATACCCGCTGGAGAGTCCACCCGCTGGAGATACCCGCTGGAGAGTCCACCCGCTGGAGATACCTGCTGGGATGCAAGGAGAATTGAAACACTGCAGCATTTTTCTTAACAAATATAAAATCGCATTTCTTTCACTGTAATTCACGATATATTTACCCATTCCACAAAGTAATCTCTTCACATAACTTATACAAGAGAGTTGTGGTGTGGGTGAATGAGGAATTTTCACATGAGACACAGGGGCCGATTCACAAAGCAGTAATAAGTGGTTTAGTGGGCGATAAATGCCCTTATAGCACGCTACTGCCTGATCTGCTATTCACAAAGCAGTGTTAACAGTGCAGTAATGTGCTATAATGGCTTTTTAATGCCCCATAACAGAGACAAAAATGTCATCTGATAGGCCAAAAAAAGGCAAAAGCCCCATTTCTTGCCAGTAACAGCTATTCACAAAGCTGTGACAAGTTTATCGTTGCATATAAGCTCCCCATATTTTTTCACAAGCTAAAGGCTTGCGCAAAAAAGATTGAGAGATGGAAAAAAGCATGGTTTTTTTTTGCACTGGTATCAATCCTGAGGCCGGTGGGGTCTCCTGGAGGTCCTTGAGGGTGTCTGATGAGTCCCCGGGTGGTCCCCGCAGGTGTCTGGGGGCCTCCAGGTGGTTCCCATAGTTGTTCGGGGGCCCCACGGTTGTCCAGGGTTACTTGAGTGGTCCCCGTGGATGTCTGGGGGCCTCCGGGTGGTCCAAATAACACTTTCACCCACCCCCGCTACCCACAATAAACATGGCACTGGTAGTTAACCCCTTCATTGCCTTAGCGGTCAGCCGCTAAGGTAATGAAGTTGCCTGCAAATGCATTTTTATTGCATGGGATTCATGCTGGAATTCTCCGGTGCTGATATTAATGGGTAACAACTCTGGAGACTCCCGGCATCAAGGACAAATGCATTTTTTTTTCTAAGTCCTCTCTCGCCGCCTTCTCAGACTCGCCATTTTAGAGCCGCGATAGGCCTGGATAAACTAATTGAGGCTACTAGAATTGCACGAGTATCAGAACGTGCCGATAAGTGGCTTAACGCCGCTCACCCGGTAATGTGTTTTTGACAGCTGAAAAAATTGGCAATTCATGCCTTTATCGCCCACTTATCGATGCTTAGAGAATAGCAGTAGGCAAAAGGCCTCAATAAGTGGCTTATCGAGGCTTATAGAATAGGCCCCATAGACTCTGTGCATATTAGTAGGAGGTTGCATTATGCCTGCTTTCCAGTACAATGCATGGGCCATTAACTCCACTGGCTAGGCAATCCAGACGTGAACCTAATTAATTCAGCTTACCTGTTTTAAAAAGGGAAAGGGGAAAGGAAAAGCCTCTCTGGGTGCAGTCTCTCTCAGAAGGTGAGCGAGAGCAGAGGTGGCAGATACAGGCAGCTCATCCTTCCGCAGCCCTTAAAGAAATAGAGCTCCAAGATAAAGAGCTAATTTGTACTTCCTCATCCTGTTGGACTGGAACTAGCCTAGCTGGCCAGTCAGTTAGATAGGCTCTGTTTTGTTTAGGAAGTCTCCCTAAAGTGGAGTAGTTTTTTTAATTTATGCTTCGTTTCTCATTCAAGTGACAGTGTGTCTAATATTTTGTTTTTATTGTGGACAAATAAACCACGAAAGTATTATTTCACTGTAAGAATTGTATCACCTACTCAGTAACCATGGCCATCCTGTCACAATGATGTTATGAGTTTTGTTGATTCTTTCTCCTCTTAATTCTTTTATAAAAGTTCACATGTATACCCCTAAGTGCATAGCGAAAGTGTATTAAACTCTTATAGGATCAAGAAAATAAATGGATGATTTCACCTAAGCAGGACGATCAAGCATAATGGACTGGTAACCATCAAAATATCCAATCATTTCACAATGGACTATATATTTGCCAGTTAAATCGAATCATTTTCATCACTATAATATCATCCTTGTTACAAAACGTGCTACTTTCTTATGTTCTGTATTCTTTATGTGAACATTCAAAATCCTTAATAAAATGAAAAAAGCATCACACGTCACACATCAGCAATGCAGTATGTCCCTAGAGAAAATATCTTTATTCATTTATCATGATTTAATTGCGATTGGGGTATAATTTTTCCCCCAGCTGGAAAAAAAGGTCAATGTTTTTAAAGCTTCATATACAATTTGCTTAAAATAAGAAGTTGCACAATAATAAAATTAAAAAAAACACTGAAAACTGAATTTTCTGCATCCCAGGGTCGGTTACAAAGTAAATACAATACATAATGTAGCTCTATGTAATGTTGTAACATATTTTGTTGGGAGCAATTCTAAGTGACACATCTATTAAAATAATGTATATAAAACCAAAACCAATGCATATCCAATAAAATCCTGCACAAGCTTTATCCATAAATGCATATATTTTTTAGCAGTGCTACTAAATATGATGCATATATACCATCAAAGGACACATATGATCCATAAAGGACAAGGACATATAGGGCATTAAAAAGAGGCATGCACAGCAATTTGCATCTAAAATGATAGTTTTGCATGGACTTTTAACTTTGGTTTATTAGTCACACATATACTTTAATGACACACTAAAATAAAAATATGACATATTTGCTCTAATATCTCATACATGGTATTTAATCACATCTACTAAAAATGATTCACAGGCAGTAGAAATGTGTTCTTCTGTTTAAAACTGAGGAGCATATCATCAATTTGATTCATAGCTAAAGAGCAAGCCCAAAGCAAAACAAAGATAATAGCTATCTGAATGTATCAAGTGAATTCATAGAGGATTTATCTATTCTATTGTCCCTGAAAGTCGAAAAATAATTTTTTAGAGTAAACGGGACACTCACATTTAATGTTGAGCATACAATAAATCTCTTATATGAAGGAGGGCTGAAGAAGTAGCTCAGTGGTAATGTCACTGCCTTTGCAGCAGGTGAACCTGGTTTAAATCGCAGTGTCAGCTAGTGACCCAGTATAATATGGGGTCACTCAATGTCGCTCAGGCACCAATATTAGATTATAAAATATGTGGTGCAAATTTCAGGTTCATTGTGCCTTCACGATTCTATGTAAAGTTCGCCAGTGGCGGAACTACCATATGTGCAGCTAGGGCCCACCACCTTTAGGAGCCCCTCCTGCAACAGGGTTCTGGCATTTCTAAAGGCGCCCCATTATGCATACCCCCTCCCTGGCCCTAACTGTGGTGCGGGAGCCCACCCAGGGGGTTCTCTATAACATATAATTCAGCCCCCACTTCTGCAATCACCGCCTGGGTGGGCACTCTCCTTTGCTGCCACTGCACCCGCTCTAAAGGTAGGGTCCTGGGGAAGAGACTCGCCAGTGCCTACTTTCGCCACTGCAGTGCAGCATATACTGTCAGTGGAATACAAAAGTATATATATTCTTAAAAATGTTATTCAATCTTATGAAGAAAATCTTTTCCTCTGATTTGTGGGAAAAGAACATTACCCCACCTATCCAGTATAAAAGTGAAAAATGACTAAACAAAAATCATACAGTATTTACTTCTTTTTATTCCATTTCTTCGTAGTTCTCAAGATATTTCGCTACAGTACTCGGCAATCCTCAGATACAGACAGATAGATAGACATATGTATATATCTTATAACCATAGGGGAAATAAGGTTAGGAACCCCTGAGGAAGAGAGCAGCACGCTTTCGAAACGCGTAGGGTGGCATTTTTGGACTCCCACTGTAGCACTGTGGTGATTTCCCCCCTTCCCGAACGGATCCGGTGACGAATCAGCTGTTCCAGGCAGACGTATATTCTTATACATCAGGCGAATCTGCTGTGGCCGTTCTGAACCTATCTGCATGTCCTGCATCACCAGCTGAAAGAAGCTCCACTCACACACGCCGGCGGGCGTGTGTCACGCTCTATCTACAGACCGGATCGGTTGCAGTAGCTGTCTGAGCAGCAGAGAGGGGATACTCTCAGATTTATCCACCGCCTGTTTACATCTACCGTCCGGTGAGTGGGTATTTCACCCATTGCAGCAGTGTGTCCATCGGCATTTTATTGTCCTTTTACCCAGTTTTTTATTTTTATTTTTTCTATGTCCTGTATATTATTATATGTATATTAAATGTTTTAATTAGTAATCACCTGTATCTCAGCTGATACTTATTACAGTAGTTATATATTGTGTGTCTGTATGTAGTTTCCCCCCCTCCTTCTTTTTGTCTAACAGTATCACGCTATGTATTGTGTTTTTCTCCTATTTTAAGCACATCACTACGTCTGGAGCCTATCCCTGGCTATCCTATTGGTTGGATATATATCCTTTTAACTACAGGCGCCTTGTTATACATATCCTTTTGTTTCTATGCTATCATTCTGACCAGGGGGTCAGAAATTGTATTTCAGGCAGCCCCTTATATGTGGACTACATTCCCCATTTAAGGTTGTACAATATTAATTGTTTTATCCTTCTAGTTAGCGCTACCTAATCTCTGTTTTAGGACAGAATGATTGCTGTACTGATAGGTGAAGATAAAAGAAACAGCAGTCACGTGGACTTCAATAAATTCATTAAAAGTTTATTTGTGGAGCGGTCACAGAATGTCTTGAAGCCAGATGAGTGCTGTTTCTCTTATCTTCATCAGTAACCCGGAATTACACCGGCACTTACAGCACCTGCTTCAGTATAATTCATCAAGAAGCATAAGCGCTACTATTCCAGTATCACTAAGAGACTGTATGATTGGCAGCTACTGTAGCATTAAAGTTGAATATTAATAAGAGCGCTCAAAATATCCGTGGGACACAGTATCAATATTGTTGTTGCCTCTCTAAATAAAGTAAATATTTGACTTCGTTCATGTGCTGTTTCAATGGCAATAAAACAAAAAAAAACATAACTACTACAGTACAGTTTTAAAGGAAGTGCTTTGCTTACAAATTGAAACTTGTAGAACAATGCCATCCATCTGTAGGTAAAACCATTCATTTTAATAGCTCAATATTTAAAAAAAAAGCTAAGCAGATTATATCACAATTACAGTGTATTTCATTGTGTAAAATGATAATAATGCTGCAGTTGCAAGCCCACTTCCAACAACATGTGTCCCCTCAAGTTTTGAGTAGTTTGCATGGTGCTACTTTTTTTAGAAGCACCACTTTACAATTTCAATGCAAGTACAGTAAAACACCTTTTTCAAGTTTTTAGCAATGACTTCAGTAGCAAGCCCCTTACTCCTGTTTTTATTTTTTTATTTTTACCTATCAGAGGGTCTCCCGGAGCTCTAGCATGTGATTATTAGCTCCTGAGATATGTACCTTTTTATTTGCTGGTGGCCCTTTTGGGAAATCATGATGGGTGCCACCCAAGTCTTACTCTCACAGGCCAATAGGAAGCTGCAGAGCATGACATTGTGGATTCCTATTGGACAACCACAGCAACCATCTTTCAGTTTACCAGCACATAATAAAGGTACATCTATTGGGAGCCTGGGGGTCCCCAGAGTTAGGAATAGTGAATGTGCATTCAGTGGTAGAAATGAAATATAACATTGGCTAGACAAGAAAATGCAAGGTCAGTACATGAATATGTGCATTGTACATAAATGAACTCCATGTCCATGGAAAGTCCTGGCCTTCTGGATGGATGGATGCCTTCTGGATGGCTTCTCTGCATGCAGAAAGAAGACAAAAAAGGGAATTGGAGAATATATCTTCAATCCACTGAGGTCCTTTCCCAGCAAACAACTTTCAAGACTAATGAAGATTAGAAGAACATGGCAGGGGAACAATATGAAGTCCTCAAGCCTCATTACATTAGCCTAAGTTCCCCGCTGGCGCTGAGCGCGCTCACACACGTGAGTGGGGACTTAAATATATCTATATATGTAAGTCCCCGCCGCAAGCGCCGAGCGCTCAGCGCTAGCGGGGACTTTGCCTTAGAGTATTGAACAGCCAAAGACATTTTGTTATTTTTTTTATATATTTATTTACTTTACTCACTGGATTAGGCCATAGCAGACACCCACTATTTAAATATATTTTGGAGGCAAAAAGACCCTGAATATTTCTGAGGCCTTCATTTTGGATAAGGTAGGGAGGCCATGGATCACCCCTTCTGTGTCGTCCATGTATTTTAGAAATTGTTTTGAATGCCTAGTAAGCTTTGATGGCACTGATAGGGTCACAATAATGGTAAAATGTTCAATACATTATTTTAACATCTGTGTATGCTTATTGTAATGTCTGAGCATGGCATTGATAAATCTTAATCATATGATGCTTGGCTTACAATCTTTCATATAATATACTAGGAGTGTTAGGGTTGTGTCAGGGTAAGTTCCATGTTAACCCACTTGCATGCCAGAGTGATGAGGACCACCCCTCTCTTGCTAGCTACTCTGCCCAAAAGACGGAGAACTCCAATGCTACATCCAACATGACAAATCATATGGTTAAATACATATCTGTTCTCTCATAGGTGAGGGTCACTTTGTTACATTCTTTGGCCAAAGCATTTGTAAGCTTGCAGAACACATCAAGATGTGCCCTCTTGTACTGCAAGTCCTAACACTATCTCTGCAAACATTCTCTTTACCTCTCTAGTATGAGGGAGAAGTCTTAATAGACTGGTAATTCCCAGCTACCTCTCAGGACTTGCTATGTAAAGGTGGGCAAAGCAAGCTTGGAAACAGGGAGGAGGGGGTCACACACCTCCAAACTATTGTTTACCAATTCAAATCTACACACACACCCCCTGTAAGTTGAAACCCAGACCCCCCTCACCATATATATTGATGTCAAAAAGGAGTGCTACTGGGTGTTTGATAATGTATAAACAAAAGACAGAGACCCCAATGCTACATCCAACATGACAAATCATATTGCTGCTCTGCCCTCAAGAAGGTTAATAACTTATTTATATGATTTGCAAATCTGAAATATTATTGATTGTTCATCTTTTAAAAGATCAATTTATTTTATCTCTGAATTGATGACCTTTAATAAATGTAGACTTTAGTGTTGGAGCCCAAACACAGCTCAACAATGTGGTTCGTCACTTAGAATACATGGGCAGAGTCAATAGGTTCAATGAATCGGTTCAATGAATAAAAGTAACCTGAAACATATTTGTAATGCCCCAATAAGTCTAGAGGTCGAACAGCCGCCAAGCACACCATTGCATTGGAACCAACTCCCAAAACACCTAATACTGCTGTAACAGTGTTTCCCCCACCCAATGTCATATTGGCCCTAACTCCAGGAAACCAACCCATGTTACATAAGGAGTAGTGTGGTGCACCTGCTGGCTTAAACAGAACTCCTGAGTCTCCCGCGATGGTATAGGGGATGGCATCAGGACGGGCTTATGAGGTATAGCTGAGTCATATTCACTGTTGGTACAGACCCCCAGCGTAGTAGGGAGGAGTCTCTGAAAGAGAACCTCTATGTGCACCTTCTTCCCGAATGACTCTACCATCAGGCAAGAAGAGTTCTTTATAAATGGCATCCTTTATTGCATCAAGAGTGGCCGACTCCCCATCATTGCGGCCGGTCTTCAGCCGCTCATTGTAGGTTGCCAACCTCAAAGGAAGTCCCTGGACACCACTCCTAGTTAGGGCCCTAGAAGCTGTCCTTGCTCTTCCCTTACTCCCTGATGGAGTAAGGGGAATAGTCGCCCACACCTCTCCCCTGAGGGAGGGCCACAAAACCTGCCAGAGTCCTGGCAGTTTGCTGGGTCAGACTAGCCTCACTCAAGAGGGGTGAGGCACTGCCTAAATTCAGGAAGTGCTGTGCAATAAATATCTTCAATAGACACCACCCCTGTGTCACTGTAATTGGACACAGAGCCTGATGACACTACCTTCACTGAATACTACACAGCACATGTGTGTGGGCGAAAACCCCATGATTACTTCTGGCAAACCTGCCCTTACCAGGGATTATTGCGCAGGAGGAAAAAGACCTATAACCCCAAAACTACACAGGGTTACACTGGAGTGTCATGGTTGTGTGTGGAAGGCACGTGGAAATCCTCATTCCATAGGGTATGTAGGTGCGTGATTCGGGACAAGATTTCAAATCTAATGGAACCTTGACTGCTTTTAAATAAAGTCAGTTTAGGGGATGCTTAGAGAGTTAGGTACAAAAGAGAGAGGATTCTCAGACAGAGTGGAGGAAACACCATCGCTGGTGTACACAGGGGATCTTCCACAGCAGAAACCTGGTAAGTAAAAACAAATATCATACAGTTTATATCAATGTATATATAAAATTATACACCTTCTAAATCAGAGTATTATTTGCAATTCACTCACACATACATGTGCTGTCTAGTTCTCACAATAAGCTACACAAATGTACCTCCTCCTTGCCCCACACATGGGCTGCTGAATCACGGACCAAACATGGAGCGATCACAGCCAAGTGCAGAGCAGGGGTGAATTGCCCATCAGGATTAACACAGCAGGGGTCCCTACTTCCGAATGGGACTCCTGCTATGTTAGTGTGACGGTTCAGGGGATTCGTGCTTCCCAATGTGTCCCCGTCACCCCTGCTCCCTCTGCCTCTGACCTTCCTCCCTCGCCTCCTCGTCCATCTGTCCCTTCTTCCTCCCGCACCCGTTCCTCTGCGGCGTGCCCAGACGCACGTCCAGCTGTCACGCGCGTTTTCCGCAAGGTGCGCACACATCTCCAAACACCCGATCCCCTCCGCGGCACTCACAGCTCGCGGCATCTCTCTATTCCCCCACCTGCCACATTACCTCCATCGGCCACATTTCCTGCTCTCTCGCTTTCCGTGGCACACACTGTGCGCGCGCATTCAACCCTTACAGAGGGCGTGCGCACATGCTCCAGATATAGGCCTTCCCAGAGCTCTGGCTCTGCCTTCCATAGCATACAAGCCATATCCCTGTGTGATTCACCTGTCTCCTCCCTTGCTCCTTCTGACCTATCCCTGCAACCTCTCACTCAACCCTCTGCTCCTCCTTCCTCTCCCATTGGTGCTCCTTCCTTTATAATCCCTGTCTGTCCTCTAGCTCATTGCTCTGCATAGCTTCTTGTGACCCCTGTGTGTGCAGTCTCTATGCTTGGCTGTCCTGTCTCTTTCAGCGCTGGTTCCTGTCCCTGCTTACCTTTGGATCTCCCTGGCTTGAACTCTGTTTTGTATTGGATTACCCTGCTTTCTCCTGCCCTTGAACCCTGCATTCGGATATGACTACGCTGCCTTCTCCAATCCTTGAACACTGGCTTACGGACATCACCATGCTGCTCTCTATTACCCCTGAACTCTGGCACACTGACATTACTATCCAAACTCTGGCATCCTGGACATTGCAAGTATACGTTAACCCTTTCTCAACAGGCCCGGCAACGCATTACCACACTCCGGGCACGCCCTCACTGCTGTGGGTGCGTGTTATAACCTTACCCACCTCAGTACTGGGGACTGGCCAGGTCTGCGGGCATACAGGTGTTACATTATGCAGAGCCCAATAAATGCAAACCCCCCTGAGGTGGGCCAAAGTGTTTCCTTGGAACATTTACAATTTGTCAGTAGCCAACTGACCACTGTCTCGCAACAACTTGCTAATCTGTCTCTCCAGGAAACCCCAGTTGCCCCGTCACCTCCTGTCTCAGTGACCTACGGTAACTCAGGACCACGTATACCACCTCCCAAACGGTATGATGGGAACCCTCTCGCTTGCCGTGGATTCCTAAACCAATGCGAGGTTCAATTTGAAATGTCTCTCTCTCTTTTTCCTACCGGCCGTACCAAGGTGGCCTACATTTACGCCTTATTCACTGACGACGCCCTCTCTTGGGCTTCTCTCCTCTGGGAGCACAAACCTGAGTTGACCCAAGACTATCCTAAATTTAGGCATGAATTTCAACAAGTGTTTGACACTCCCACACGTAGGGAGACGGCCATTTTTTCTTTGTTTCATATCACACAGGCTCGGAGATCTGCTGCAATAGAGTTCTGCACCCTCGCCGCAGAAACTCAATGGACCGACGAGGCACTTGCCGCAGCATATTGGCACGGTCTGTCTGATACTTTGAAAGATGATCTCGCAGCTCACGCCCGGCCGTCCTCTCTGGAACAGCTAATTACACTCAGCATACGTATGGATCAACGTACCCAAGAACGACATCACGAGCGACACTGTTCCCGTTCTCTTCCTCCCCGGTCTGTCTCTCATAGGTCTTCTCCTTTGCCCTTCCTGGCATTAGACGCTCCTGAGCCTATGCAAATCGGTAGCCAACAACCACGGGCTGCGGAGAGAGTGCAACGTCGTCAGAAGGGACTCTGTTACTATTGTGGTTCCCCAGAACATTGGCTCCAGAACTGTCCCCTGAAGCTGGGAAATGGGAACACCCAGTAAAGGTAGAGGGGCTTTTACTGGGTACAATCTCTTCTTGCCCCTCTCTCCCTAAGGATTTCCCAAAGAAACTAATGCTTCCTGTAACGCTGGCGGGTCCTGACCTTCTATTAGAAGTAAAAGCTTTCATTGATTCCGGATCTGGCGGTAACTTCCTGGTTCACACCTTCGCCTCTGAGAATCAAATCCCTCTGGTCAAGAGAAAAGCGCCCATTGGTCTTGAAGCTATCGATGGACGTCCACTTCAGCCAGCCTTCATCATCTGGGAGTCCATCCCACTTACATTGACCACTGCGGGTGGTCATAAGGAGGTAATAGTTTTTGACGTCTTCCATTCTCCTACCGTCCAGGTTATTCTAGGATTGCCTTGGTTACAGCTCCACAATCCGCGCATAGATTGGACCGACGTCTTACCTATCCAATAGCCTACCTCATCCAAGGCAGTGTCTACCACTCCTCCTGCTGCTGTGCTCGCTGGTTTGGATACCCTCCCTTCCAACCTGTCCATCCTGCCGACGGTGTATCACGAGTTCCTGGATGTTTTCAATAAAGTACAAGCTGAGGTACTGCCTCCCCATCGTCCCTATGATTGTCCTATTGATTTAATTCCGGGAACTATCCTCCCGAAGTCGTATACTTTATCCGTTCCTGAAACTGAGGCTATGATGTCTTACATCCAAGAAAATTTGGATAAAGGATTCATCCGCAACTCCACCTCCCCCGCTGGGGCAGGCTTCTTCTTCGTGAAGAAGAAGGATGGCTCCCTAAGACCCTGTATCGACTTTCGCAGACAACAAAATTACGGTAAAAAAACGATATCCTCTGCCCCTAATTTCTGAGCTATTCAACAGTCTACAAGGAGCCTCTATCTTCTCCAAACTCAATTTAAGAGGGGCCTATAACCTCATCCGTATATGAGATGGGGATGAATGGAAAACTGCATTTAATACGCGAACTGGACATTATGAGTATTTAGTGATGCCCTTCGGGCTATGCAATGCTCCTGCCGTTTTCCAAGAGTTCATGAACGATATCTTCCGGGACGTGTTGGGAACATTTGTTATCATATATTTGGATGATATTCTCATTTTCTCTAAGGATTTAGAGGAGCACATTCGCCATACCAAACAGGTACTCTCTAGGCTTCGTGCTAATCGCCTCTACGCTAAAATGGAGAAATGTTTGTTCCTCCAGACGTCCACAGCCTTCCTAGGCTATATTATCTCTAACCAAGGTTTTTCTATGGACCCAGAGAAATTGAAGTCTGTCCTCGACTGGCCGCTGCCGAATTCTCTCAAGGCCGTTCAGCGCTTCCTTGGCTTTGCCATTATTACCGGAAGTTCATCCGTAATTTTTCTACCATTGCTTTACCCATCACCGCCTTGACTAAGAAGGGTGCTGATCCTACAACTTGGTCTCCCGAAGCCATTGACACCTTCGAGTTTCTCAAAAAGGCCTTCGTCTCTGCATCCATCCTACGACATCCAGATACTTCGCTTCCCTTCACGTTAGAAGTTGACGCCTCTGATGTGGGAGACGGTGCAGTACTCTCTCAGAAATCCTCTCCCCAGGAGAAGCTCCATCCCTGTGATATTTTTCTCGAAAGTTCTCGTCAGCCGAGAGAAATATGATGTTGGGAATCGTGAGCTATTGGCCATTAAATTGGCTCTTCAGGAATGGAGGCATCTTCTCGAAGGCACCAAGGAGCCTATTGCCATCCTCACCGATCACAAAAATTTACTGTATATTGAGGGGGCTCGACGATTAGGATCTCGTCAGGCTCGTTTGTCACTATTCTTCTTTCATTTCAACTATACCATTTCTTATATTCCCGGTACCAAAAATATCAAAGCAGACGCTCTCTCTCGCCAGTTCCCTACGGAGAATGACTCTAACGAATCCTCTGAATCTATTCTCCCCGCCAAGTGCATAATTTCTGCCAATAATTTTGATGTTTTGGATGAAATCAACAAAGCCCAGGTTCACATTCCCAGGAGATTTAGGGTTCCAGAGGGACACTTATACGTAGCTCCACGTTTTTGCCACAAGATTCTACTTTGGGGACATTCTTCTAGATCGGCCGGTCAACCAGGCTTCAAGAGGACAGCGGATCTTATTAAACAGACCTTTTGGTGGCCTAAGATGAACAAGGACATTTTTGATTTCACCAGAGCTTGTCCGGTCTGTGCCCAGAGTAAATCCGCCCATCACAAACCTTCTGGTCTCCTCATGCCTCTTCCCATTCCGGAGCAACCTTGGAAACACATCTCTATGGATTTTTTTGTCGAGCTTCCAAATTCTAAAGGAATGAGTACCATTCTTGTTGTAGTAGATAGATTTTCCAAGCATTCACACTTTATACACCTCAAGGGCCTCCCTAATTCTGCTACTTTGGCCGATATTTTTTCTAAGGAAAGTTTCAGATTACACGGTGTTCCTATTTCAATTGTTTCTGACAGAGGTTCTCAATTCATCTCTAAATTTTGGCGCGCGTTTTCCCAGAGACTTGGGATTTCCCTTCTATTTTCTTCTGGATACCACCCTCAGACCAACAGTCAAATGGAAAGAATGAATCAGACCAGGGGGGCGCAAACTTTTTTCCCTGCGCCCCCCTGCCGGCTGTCCCCTCACTCCCGCGCCCCCCCCAACCCCAACTTACCCTCGCTCTGGCGTAATGACGTCACGTTGCCATAGCAACGTGACGTCACATGACCTCGCAGCATCATTTTGCCGCCGCGTTGCCATGGTGACGCCGGGAGGAAGTCGCCGGAGCCACGGGTAAGTATGGTTTACAGAGGCCCTGCAGCTCCCCCGGCACTTAATTTAAGTGCCTTCGGGAAGCGCGCGGGGCCTCTGTAAACCCCGCGCCCCCCGTCGGCAGTCTCGCGCCCCCCCTGGGGGTCGCGCCCCACAGTTTGCGCACCGCTGAATCAGACCTTAGAGCAGTATCTCAGATGTTTTGTCTCAAGACAACTGGGTGGATCTATTACCTTGGGCCGAGTTTGCAATTAACTCTCTTAAAAATGAATCTACGCAAGAGTCCCCTTTCTTCATGAATTTTGGATTCCACCCTAGCTGTCTTCCCCTCTCCTCCCTCCCTTCTGGTGTTCCCGCAGCGGATTCTCATGTCTCTACTCTTCAAAACTCTTGGAGGAAGATTCTTAAGACTCTACAAACTGCCGTCTCAAGACAAAAAACAAAGGCAGATCGACGACGCCAACCGGGCCCTTCGTTTAAACCCGGAGACAGCGTGTGGTTATCCTCAAAAAATATAAGGCTCAAGACTCCGTCTCTGAAATTGTCCCCAAGATTCTTGGGTCCCTTTAAGATCCTTGAGAGGATCAATCCGGTCGCATATTGTTTGGCACTTCCTCCCACCATGAGGATTCCTTCTGTGTTCCATGTGTCATTACTCAAACCGGTTATCCAAAGCGCTCACTTCCCGGATCGTTCCCGAAAACCCAACCCTGTGACCATTCACGGACAGCAGGAATATGAGGTTCACTCCATAATCGATTCCCGTTGGTCCAGAAACAAGTTACAGTTCCTCGTTCACTGGAAGGGTTATGGTCCAGAGGAGCATTCCTGGATTCCTTCTCGTCATATTCAAGCTCCCAAACTCCTCTGGCAATTTCATCGGAAATTCCCCCAGAAGCCATGGCAGGATCATCCGGAGATCGATCCTCAAGGGGGGGATACTGTGACCGTTCAGGGGATTCGTGCTTCCCAATGTGTCCCCGTCACCCCTGCTCCCTCTGCCTCTGACCTTCCCCCCTCGCCTCCACGTCCATCTGTCCCTTCTTCCTGCACCCGTTCCTCTGCGGCATGCCCGGACGCGCGTCCAGGTGTCACGCGCATTCCCCGCAAGGTGCGCACACATCTCCAAACACCCGATCCCCTCGGCGGCACTCACAGCTCGCGGCGTCTCTCTATTCCCCTACCTGCCACATTACCTCCTTCGGCTGCTTCTCCTGCTCTCGCCTTCTGTGGTGAGCACCCCCGCGGCACGATGCTCCTCGCGCTCCCTGGCACACACTGTGCGCGCGAATCCACCCTTACAGAGGGCGCGCGCACACACTCCAGATATAGGCCTTCCCAGAGCTCTGGCTCCACCTCCCATAGTGTACAAGCCATATCCCTGTGTGATTCACCTGTCTCCTCCCTTGCTCCTTCAGACCTATCCCTGCAACCTCTCACTCAACCCTCTGCTCCTCCTTCCTGTCCCATTGGTGCTCCCTCCTTTATAATCCCTGCCTGTCCTCTAGCTCATTGCTCTGCATAGCTTCTTGTGACCCCTGTGTGTGCAGTCTCTATGCTTGGCTCTCCTGTCTCTTTCAGCGCTGGTTCCTGTCCCTGCTTACCTTTGGATCTCCCTGGCTTGAACTCTGCTTTGAATTGGATTACCCTGCTTTCTCCTGCCCTTGAACCCTGCATTCGGATATGACTACGCTGCCTTCTCCAATCCTTGAACACTGGCTCACGGACATCACCACGCTGCTCTCTATTACCCCTGAACTCTGGCACACGGACATTACTATCCAAACTCTGGCATCCTGGACGTTGCAAGTATACGTTAACCCTTTCTCAACAGGCCCGGCAACGCATTACCACACTCCGGGCACGCCCTCACTGCTGTGGGTGTGTGTTATAACCTTACCCACCTCAGTACTGGGGACTGGCCTGGTCTGCGGGCATACAGGCGTTACAGTTAGTCCTATCGGGCCTCACCAGTATGGAACAGCTGCACAGTTAGAGCAGACAAAATCAGTCCATCTGTCTGCACATCTCTATCAGTCAATCATGCTGCTTTTGTTATTATTTGAATTTCATAGTATTGGAGCAGGGGGTCTCTGGAGTTGAAACGCATTCATTTCAACCCTGGGGATCCCCTGCTTCTCGAGTTACAGGCCCCAGTATGGGGAGCCAGTATCTCCTGTACGTTTAAATGTTCCGGTCACGTGAGCCATGACGTGGGAGAAATAAACTTGCAGGACACACTGGTACCCCATGCCTGTAACTCAGGAAGCAGGGGGTCTCCAGGGCTGAAATCAATGCGCTAGCTTCATTACATAAGTGACTAGCCGCCAAGGTAATGAAGGGGTTAAGCCAAAGTACCTGGTTTGTTGAGCATAGAGGGGGTGGGTGAAGGGGGTAGTTGCCCCAAGGTGGGTGGTTAGACCACCCATGAAGGTTGCGGGAGGGATTGACCACTTCATTTCCATAGCGGTTAATACCGCTAAGGTAATGAAGTGGTTAACCCCTCCCGTTACCCACCCGATAGGTTTAACCACCCACCCCGGAACAACTAACCCCTTAACTTCCCCCCTTCTACCCCCACTAAACCCTCCCACCTCCTCCCCCCCCCCACAAAGGAATGGGCAAATATCCTGGAAGCCAAATATGGCTACTAGCGCTTTTGCACATTCAAATATATAAAGTAAAATACAAATTAAATTAATAAATGTTTTTCTTACCCCTGCCAGGATGAAGGTGTCCTCCTCCTCCTCTTTCTTCTCACCAAGATGGAAGAAAGGGCCGATGCACAGCCATTAAAACACCAGTAACCCCTTAATTACCTTAACGGTTACTAACGCTAAGATAATTAAGTGGTTAGTGGGGATTTAATGGGGTGGGTGAAGGGTGAACTGTAGTTGCCCCAGGGTGGGTGCTTAGGCCTCCCAGGAGGGTTGCAGGATAGATTAACCCCTTAATTACCTTAGCGATTGTAATGGGCAATATTTAAAACATTGTTAGAAAAGCACTTATCAGTGTATACCCTTGGGTAATAAATATAAAAGAAATAAGTCAAAACCAATGTGGCTAAATAAACAGGTAGGGGAGGAAATGACAAGAAGAGGCAGGCATTTAGGTATTTGAAGTCAAAAGGGACGGAGGCACCATATCAGAATTATATGGAATGTAACAAGTTGCAAAAGGGCAATCAGATTAGCAACAGTGAATAATGAAAAAAGGATTGCAATAGAAAGTAAGATCAACCCTAAAAAGTTATTTAAGTACCTTAATAACAAAATAAAATAGAAAAAAAAATATAGGACCATTTCAGTGTTAGATGTGTAGGCAAATTATTGGAGACAAGGAAAAAGCATTAAACAAGTTAAACAGGGAAGAACCAATTGCAATAGTAGTGCCGCAGGAGAAAGCCACAACCTCTATATTAACAAACAATTGGTTAACTGAGGAAGAAGTTCATAGGTGGCTTGATAAAATTAAAGTAAATAAAGCACCTGACTCTGATGGCATACACCCAAGTGTACTTAAGGAATTAAGTTCAGTAATAGCCAAACCATTACATTTAATATTCAAGGACTCCATTTCCACAGGCTCAAGTTCCCAAGATTGGTGTAAAGCAGACGTGATGCCTATATTTAAAAAGTAAGCTGGATCACAACTAGGGAATTATAGACCTATAAGCCTGACTACAATAGTGGGGAAGCTACTGTACTTGAAGGTTTAATACGGGATAATATTCACGAATACCTAATGGAAAACAAAATTATTACAGTAGTAATATTCTGCATGGATTTATGAAGGATACGTCATGCCAAACTAACCTTATTAGTTTCTTTGAAGCGTTAAGTAGTAATTTAGACCAGGGTAATGCAGTTGATGTGGTCTACTTAGATTTAGCAAAGGCTTTTGATATGGTTCCACACAAGAGGTTAGTGTACAAAATGAAGCAAATTGAACTCAGTAAAAATATTTGCACCTGGATTGAAAACTGGTTGAAGGACAGACAACAGAGAGCTGTAATAAATGGAACTTTTTCAGGTTGGGGTGAGTGAGTGAGTGGAGCACCTCAAGGATCGGTACTGGGAACCCTGCTTTTAAACTTGTTTATTAATGACCTTGAAGTTGGCAAAGAGAACAAAGTCTCCATCTTTACTGATGACACTAAATTATGTAAGGTAGCAGAATCAGAGCAGAATGTAATTTCTCTCCAGAAGGACTTGGATAGACTGGAAACTTGGGTTATAAGTTTAATACAGATAAATGTAAGGTTATGCATTTGGGAAACAAGAATAAACAGGCAACTTACTAATTAAATTGAATACATTACGAGAATCCTTGATGGAGAAGGATTTAGGAGTGCTGTAGACAGCAGGCTTAGCAATAGTGCCCAATGTCATGCAGTAGCTGCAAAGGCAAACAATATCTTATCTTGCATTAAACAGGTAATGGATGGAAGGGCTGTAAACATAATTATGCCCCTTTGTAAAGCATTAGTAAGACCACACCTTGAATATGAAGGAGAAACAGGTGCACAAATCACATCAGGACATGGAAAAGAAAGTGAAAACACAAAATAGTGCAATATTGTCTACTCCAACAAATAGCTTCAATGCTGGAAGTTCTATAAAATTTGCACTCACGTGTTTAACGTGAAATGAAAGTGTTGTGGTTATTCAAAGTTACCAACTTATGTCTCCAGACAGGTACTCCAGATCCTGCATTTTATTAGTTCATGCCTTACATCACATTGTATAATATTGTTTTTAAATATGTTTGTGTTATATGTTATTGCGTTATTTGTGTTACCAATCTGTCTCACACAGAATCAATGAGTGGGTTGTTCCCAATTATTACTCATCATTAGCTCTATTGGGCTCAATGGATTTCTGATTAAGAACAACCAATCACATTGGGTTACCACCTACTTAAGGAGTCTGCGTGATAAGGGTAGTATACTCTTTGATAAAGTCCTGGAGAGGGACGAAACGCGTCAGAGTGCCCCTTCTGTGATGTACAGCATGTAATATTAAAGCTGATTTTAACTTCATTTGTTGCTGTGACTGCCTTCACCATTTCCCCCTCTTTCCAGAAGTTAGATAAGCCCCTGATGAAGACTTTGCAGTGGAAACGCGCGTTGAGTGAATCAGTGATTACTAAGGAGCCCTTGTTGATGACATCCAGAGTGGAGGACAACTTTAATCAGCCCAGTACCTGCTGTGACGGCCGTGGAGCGGATGCTGCTGCTGTGAATACCTTGTCTGACCATATGACCCAGGGTGGTCTGAATGCTCTCAAACAAAGGCACTCATGTAAGTGGAATACTTTGTGTTTTTAACATTAAAAACAGTACTATATTATTTTTTGCTTTCCCTTTTTTGTATATGGATTTTCCCCCCCTCTATATGGATCTGGAGTACCTGTCTGGAGACATAAGTTGGTAACTTTGAATAACCACAACGCTTTCATTTCACGTTAAACACGTGAGTGCAAATTTTATAGAACTTCCAGCATTGAAGCTATTTGACAAAAAGAATAGAGGCTGGGGCGCTCCCTTGTTTCTTAGGCTTGTGATGTTGCCTGTTTTGTAATGTGTAACCAAAAAAAAAAAGGGTAGTGTATACTTGCCCTTGTTGTTTTCTGCAGCTGGACCTGTAGAGAAGATAAAGCCCTGAATCTTCTTTAGAGTTGCAGTGGAGATGGTGGGTTGGTCAGCGCACGGGATTTTGCTCACAGGATGAAATGAGAGGATAAGGAACACGTGATTAGTGTTTAGATAGGCAAACAGTACATTATGCAGTAATAAAATGTTGTTACCTAAAATATTTAATAAAATATTTAATAAAATAAAATAAAATTTAAATAAAATGCTTGAATAGATAGCTAGAATAAAAACTTTTCCATAAGTTAAAAATGGGGATCTGTTATTTTAGGACTGATCTAATGTGGGGATGGTGATATATAAAAGGGGGGGTAAGAGCGGGTGATTAGCAGGTTTCTGTATATCCTGCTGTCTGACAGGGGTGGTAGTGCTGATTAGCAGAGTATAATGGGCAGTCTTACTTTATATAAGTGCTGCCAGAAGCAATATAGCTTCCTCCCCCTCCCAATGGAGGCAGTATGTAAGTGACTTATCTCCCGGGTGCCCAATTTGGAATGAAAAAGGGCCAGACACGGTGAGTAAGTAAAAATGGAATTTATTAAGTGCAAAGAACAGCAAACAGAAATAACACTTACGATACAGCTTGGGCAGCAGCCCAGCTTCAGCCCGATCGTCCGTAGATAGGACACTCAGCAATGACCCAAACCTACTGCGAACAAGCTGCCACCACAGAAAGTGGCCATCCAATGTACCCCGGCGGAAGTGTCCTGGGGGTATATTGGATGGCCACTTTCTGTGGTGGCAGCTTGTTCGCAGTAGGTTTGGGTCATTGCTGAGTGTCCTATCTACGGACGATCGGGCTGAAGCTGGGCTGCTGCCCAAGCTGTATCATAAGTGTTATTTCTGTTTGCTGTTCTTTGCACTTAATAAATTCCATTTTTACTTACTCACCGTGTCTGGCCCTTTTTCATTCCAAATTGGGCACCCGGGAGATAAGTCACTTACATACTGCCTCCATTGGGAGGGGGAGGAAGCTATATTGCTTCTGGCAGCACTTATATAAAGTAAGACTGCCCATTATACTCTGCTAATCAGCACTACCACCCCTGTCAGACAGCAGGATATACAGAAACCTGCTAATCACCCGCTCTTACCCCCCCTTTTATATATCACCATCCCCACATTAGATCAGTCCTAAAATAACAGATCCCCATTTTTAACTTATGGAAAAGTTTTTATTCTAGCTATCTATTCAAGCATTTTATTTAAATTTTATTTTATTAAATATTTTATTAAATATTTTAGGTAACAACATTTTATTACTGCATAATGTACTGTTTGCCTATCTAAACACTAATCACGTGTTCCTTATCCTCTCATTTCATCCTGTGAGCAAAATCCCGTGCGCTGACCAACCCACCATCTCCATTGAAGCTATTTGTTGGAGTAGACAATATTGCACTAATTTGTGTTTTCACTTTCTTTTCCATGTCCTGATGTGATTTGCGCACCTGTTTCTCCTTCGTTTGCTGATTGAATTTGGTTTGAATTCTACATCAGGAGCTGCACTCATTAAGGATAGTATATCATCTGTGTTACTTTTGATTTATTAGTGATATTATTTGCGCTTGTTATTCTATTTCACACCTTGAATATGAAGTACTATTTTGGGCACCACACCTTAGAAAATACATTATGGCACTAGAGAGTGCAGAGAAGAGTCACCAAATTAATAAAGGGGGTGGATAATCGGATTTATGAGGAGGAGCTACTGTAGCTAAATTAAATTTGTTTACATTAGAAAAGAGGCGTCTATGAGGGGATATGATTACTATATACAAATATATTCAGGGATGATACAAGGAGCTTTCAAAAGAACTGTACATCCCAAGGGCAGAACAAACAACATGGGGTCATCCCTTAAGGTTGGAGGAAAGGAGATTTCACCAGCAACAAAGGAAAGGGTTATTTACAGTAAGGGCAGTTAAAATGTGGAATTCATCCCCCATGGGGACAGTGATGGCAGATACAATTGATATGTTCAAAAAAAGGTTGGACATCTTTTTAGAAAGAAAAGATACAGTATACAGGAATATACCAAATAAGTAAACATGGGAAGGATGTTGATCCAAGGAGTAATCTAATTGCCAATATTTGGAGTCAGGAAGGAATTTATTTTTTCCCTTATGAGATATCATTAGATGATGTTACTACAACAGCAGACAGTCAGATCCTTACTACAACAGCAGACAGCCAGCTGAAACTTCCTGGATGACCGCCGTCATTTTCTCCCGGGCGAATGCATGCATTCTCGTATCCAGCAGCCTGCTAAAGGATGACATCAAGGGAAGTAGCGGCAGCTGGTACCTGTCCCGTGGAGGTCCGGATTGTCCATAGTTTCAATAGTTATTTACAGCCCCCACACTGTCGGCTTAGGGGCTCAATTAATTACGTTGTTACCCTCAATACACGCCGAGAAGCTCGTTGTGCATCTGGCGGTGACCAATGACGTCACTGGATCGTGTTACATACAGCGCCAACCAGCGCAACGTTAATAGGTCACATGGTACCGCAGGCACAGTGAGAAATGTCAGTGTGTAAGCAGTAGATAAGGACAAATGTCCAAATACACATATATATCAACCCAACCATTTGGTAGATCAAGTCTACTTCATCAGGGATTCGACAGTGTGAGAGATGTAAACAACTATTGAAACTATGGATACACCGAATATTTAGTAAAACAGAAATTAAACAGCACTCACAGTAGCAAGCGTGAAAATTGATTGGTGCAGCATGGAATAAGGAGGAACCCTACTTCCTCCACAACAATAGATACTAAAAACAATGTTCCCAGCACTCATAAATGACAAATGAAAAGTAGGTACAGGTATAAGCCAAAAAGATTTGATAAAGAACAGAACATATACCCCCAAGGGGTATAGGTCAACATAACTAAATGGGAGAAACCAGGGAAAAGACGGAAAGTGGGGTGGAAAAATCACCATGGGGAAGGAAAAAAGGATGGGGAGCGGGAGGGGGGTGCAAACAAAAGTGAAGCCGGTGAAGGGGGGCAACATCAACGACAGTGTCCCAACCGAAGGGTATAGAGCATATGTGGAGCAACAAAAGACAATAAAGTTAAAGCCTACATTGAACTACATGAATGTACACCTACATAATGAAATAATAAAGATATCTGAAAGCAGTGTTCTGTCTAATGAGAAACATGTTACCACCAAAAGAACACATGAGCCTTGTAACCCTGTTTCCCCCCTCCCCCACCTGCTCTCAGATAGGGTCTATTGTGTGAAAGACTACACTGGTTACTTGAAGTAGTGTGGTGCATACCTGCTGATAAACAGTAGCCCTGAGTCTCCCCTTGGTGTTATAGGGGAGGTCAGGACAGGCTTCTGGGGTATTACCCGAATCGTACTCACGGTGACAGCGCCTTCATCTCTTGCAGCCCCCAGAGATGTGGGGAGAAATCCTTATAGATTTACGTCTCAGGCAAGAAGTATGTGAAAACAGGTGTTCTTTATTCTTATTATCCTCACAGCAATCAGAAACAGTATACAGCATACACTTTTAATCAATTCTCAGCAACAGGTCTTCACCCTCAGGATGTCCCTGGACATACACTCCCAGCCACTGGCCACCAGGGGCAGTCCTTTCTCTTTCCTTATCCTCTGGTAGGGTAAGGGGAATAGTTTCCCACCTCTCCCCTAAGGGAAGGCACTTGGTAAGGAGAGCCCTGCACTACTGGGTTGGGTAGACTAGCCTCTCTCAGGGGTAGAGGCAACTGCCTAAATTGAGGAGCACAGCCCCTTAAGTCAGTGTGACGGATCGAGGGACTCGCGCTTCCCAGCGTGTCCCCATGACCTCTGTTTCCACTGCCTCTAGCCCTCCCTCTTCCCTGCGTCCTCGCTCTCTCCCTCGCGGCCGTTCATCTGCAGCGAGGTTGGCATGCCCTGACGCGCGTTCGGGCCACCTGTGTGTCCTCCGCAATGTGTGTTCGCGATCACTGGTACCCCTCTGCGGCCCCCGGCGTGTCTCTATTCCCCCAGCCTCCACATTACCTTGCTCCTCTGCCTCTCCGTCCCTCTCGCCCCCTCCCTCACGTTCTGTGACACGCGCGGTGCGCGCGCATAATACCCTTACAGAGGGCGCGCACACATGCTCCAGTTATCTGCCACCTAGCTCTGCCCCCCGTGGCTTACAAGCCATATCCCTTAATTATTCCCCTGTCTCCTCCCCTGCTCTCTCAGACCTATCCCTGCAAACTCTCTCTCAACCCTCTGAGAGGAGAACCCTCTCTCTCCTATTGGTTCTCCTTCCTTTATAACCCCACTCTGTCCACTGACTCATTGCTCTGCATAGCTTTCCTGTGACTCTGTGTGTGCAGTGTCTATGCCTAGCTCCCTTGTTTGTTTCAGCGCTGGTTCCTGTCCCTGCCCCTGCCCCTGTTTGGATTCCCCTGGCTTGAACTTGTAATGCTTTGGATTTGACTACTCTGCTTTCTCCTGCTCTTGAACCTTGGTTTACGGACTACACTACGCTGCTCTCTCCAATCCTTGAACTCTGGCACACGGACATTACTATCCGATCTCTGGCACCCCGGACTCTGCAAGTATACGTTAACCTTTTCTTACCAGGCCCGGCAACACATTACCACACTCCGGGCACGCCCTCACTGCTGTGGGTGCGTGTTATACCCTTACCCACCTCAGTACTGGGGACTGGCCAGGTCTGCGGGCATACAGGAGTTACAGTCAGATCCAGTAGGAACCAGACCCTTGCCCCTGATTGGACACCAGGCCTGATTGCACTACCTTCTCTGACTCATTGAGCTGCAAAGGTGTGGGGAAAACACAAGATTACTCCTGGCAACCTACCCTTACTAGGGATTGCTGCCAGGAGGAAAGCAGACTTGTAGCCTAAAACCAGCCAGGGCTACATACTGATTGCCTGACAGGAGGTTGGGTAGAGGTAAGGGAGTAAAATGGGATTGACCGGTCTGTGGAGAGAGATGTACAGGGTATGGTTAACGTGAGCAACCGGACCAAGGTGTAGGGACAAAAACCATACCAAGGCAGAACAGACAACCAGAGATATTAATGGTAGCGAAATATTAAAAATAACAGCTTAAGTCTAGGTCTTTATTCATACCCTCTGGAGTCATAGTACCCAAACGCCATATCCACTGAGTCTCCTTCTGTAAAGTGTTGTGCCACTATAGCATCCTGATCACATCTACGGATAGCTGTCTTGTGCAGATCCTGCCCTTTACACATTGAGTCGTCTCCCCTGCATACCCCAAACCACATGGGGTTTTTTACAGGCAGGTATAGAAACCGTTGATCTTAAAAATGTGCTCAGAGCGTGGTTCAGAAAAATGACTCCCTTCCTGCATGCTGTTGCATTGGCCACATCTGCAGCAACGGAAACAGCCTTTCCTTGGGGTACCCAGGGAAGTTTGGAACTGCGAAGAGCCACCAAAATCAGCTTTTACCAGTCTGTCTCTTAGATTTCTGCCACGTTTGTAGGAAAATAACGGTTTATGGGTGAGTGTGGGTGCTAAGAGGGGATCTGTCCTAAGCAGATGCCAGTGTCTTAAAATAATGTTCTTAATGTGTCTACTGAGGGTACTATACAGTATGTCAATATAGGATCAATGCGTTATTTCAGTTTTAAACTCTTGGTTATCATAATGTTATTCTCTTTACTGCATAGGTTTTAGGATAAACGTAACGGCTAAGTTTGGTTAACATTACATTAAATAGGCTAATGGAGCTTTGTGCATTTAGACCTAAAAGCAAATGTTTGATAGCTTTAGTTTCCTTGGTCATTAATTACGAATTACATTTTTAGTAACCTCTGAATTTGTGGCTAACTCCAGTCCTCAAGGGCCACCAACAGGTCAAGTTTTAAGGATAGGCCTGCTTCAGCGCAGGTGGCTCAATCAGTGGCTCAGTCAATGACTACTCAAGGTACTCAGCCCTTGAGGACTGAAGTTGGCCATCCCTGGCTTACCCTGTCTTTATCAGAGAGGCAATAAAGATAAGAATAGGGTACGAGATCCCGGTGCACACTCTTGTTAAATACACAGTGACATCAGACAAAAGTGAGCATCGAGAAGAAATCAAAACCCTACCAAGTCTTAGCTCACCAAGTTTATAAACGATCTTAAAAATAATTTGAAAATACTTATAGATGTAGGATTATAATAAAAAGGCATCAATCACCCAGATTTAATCCCTTAAACATGTCACTGCTATTAGTATGCACTGTTTCAGGGAGGGATTACCCCCTTCAATAAGTTTCTGCTTTCACCTAATGCACTTTTAATATTTAAGATATTCTGCATAGCTTGTCCGTTGTGACATGTCATCCCAGTATATCTTGTATGTTGCCCTTTAATAGAACATTGTCATTCTTTTATTTATATACAGATGCAGCGGCCGTTATCCGAACATTTCACGATTTGTATTGCTGGGCATACCCAGGTCGTGCCGCATGCTTTCTTCAAACTTTCCCGAGTTAAGACGCGTGTTTACTAGTGTTTATACTAGTGCTGGCGCTGGCACATTGCTGGGTTGGGATAGGTGTGACTGGCGGCATTCACGGCAGCGTTCACATTAGAATAACGAGTGAATGCCGCGTGGAATACGGCAGAGTTCATGAAAACGGCTCCGTGAAATGTTCGCATAACGGCGGCTGCATCTGTACAAAGGCAGCTGTTGTTTAAGCATAAGGATAATAAGCAAAGCGTTGTCTGTTACTGTATAAAGATAGATCATAGAAACACAGGGAAGCAAACTATTTTCTTATTTAGTTATTTTGCATTCATTTGAAAAAATCATGGTCGAAGAGCAATGAATTCTGTTTAAATATCTTACATATCAAATAGTCTCAAGCAGTGGAACTGTGGTTAAGGGGATGATGCACTTGATATATTTTGACATTATGAAATCATCATTTATGAGACACTTAGTTTTACTCCATCCCATTCAAAAGGCATTTTCTATGGCAAGTGCTCATTCATATTAGGAGGCAAGACAGTTACTTGAGGAGTATTTTTATTTTATGCAGTATTTTTGCTTAGATCAATGGGTTTAAAGCAACCTGCAGCAATAAATCACTCATAATATGTATGAACTAAGATTATTGTTTGCATCGACAACAAACATAATAGTGTTTATTCCCATTATGTATTACATCTATTGTTATTGCATCTATTTGTTTATTTGTTGCCTCTATTACTTCGGTTCAAGCACTATGTTCATGGATGGCATATACAGATTCAGATATACATTCAATTATAAATTGGAGTCGATTAGGACTTAGTACAAAAACAGCCCAAACGGCCACTTAAGATGATATAGAATTACCTCCTACATTTGTTTCTTGCTTCACCCACCTTTTTGGAAGTATCTTACTCTCACTATCTAACAGTCTCTTACACCCCACATCACCAAAATGCACTTTTATAATTAAGCATTTTAATTTATCTGCAAGGTGAATTAAAAAACCATAGCATATACGCCTACCATGTTGGATATGCCCCATACACATATCTAATTCTGTACTCCTACGCAGCCTGTAGACATACCATTTAAAGTACATTGCACTGTTCATTTTTTTGAGTCAGGTAATCCTTTCTCCCAATTTGAACATCCTAAACTAATAGATAGAAAACAAAAATATGTCTATGGCGCTAGGACCAGTTGAGAGCAAACCATAAATGAATGAGATCAACCCCTTTTTCTTGTATCTCCAAGAGTTAATTAACTTGGTAGTCCACTTCGTTCCGATCAGCTCTGTTAAAGATGACTTTGCAAGCCTGCTGGTGTAGCTAGCAGGGAATATAAATGGAGACAAGAAAGGCCACAATAGTGTGTTACCTTTGATGAGTACACTTAAAGATTTTTTAAGTAGATGAACCTCAGAGGCCAATGTATTTAACAAGGATAGTTTTAATAATGGATGATATCGTAAAACAATGAAACCATATTAAACAACATTAGTTGCATCCATAAGAATAGGACTGCGCCTTCTCCTCGATTGAATAAAATTGAAATCCTACTTACTAGAAGTCAATAGGACATGCGCCTGTCATATTATAGTCTTTGCCCAAGTAGTCCCCACTCGCTCTGGCAATCGCAGAACTCACGTTGATGCCGCCATCAGGATTTGCTCTGTGGTCTACTGCCTCCAGCTGATCAGCTTCTCAGCTTCGGTGAGTGACGTCACGGCTCTCTGCTTTTGGCGCAGAACCAGGAAACACAGTATCAGCTGCTCTGTGTGATCCATGTGCCTCTCTGCCTGCTGCCGTTTCTCATTCAGACCCCTGAAGAAGAGACTTTTTCAGTCTTGAAACGCGTAGGGTTAACTAGAAGGAGCAGGACGCAGTGCCCTGGTGTTAATCTCCGCAGCAGCTACTATTGAAGCCAACTGATGGGTCTGATGAGAAACAGCAGCGGGCAGAGAGGCGCACGGAGCACATGGAGCAGCTGATCCTGTGTTTCCTAGCTCGGTGCAAAAAGCAGAGAGAGCCGTGACGTAACCCGGTTTGATCTCACTCATTTATGGTTTGATCTCAACTGGTCCTAGCGCCATAGAAGTCTTTTTGTTTTCTATCACATGTTCTGGTTTCCGAAGAAAACCAGTTAGACGTTATAGGCTGCTCATGGACTTATGTGAGTTATTGTTATTTTAACACTGTATTACATTATTTATTCACTGTTTATTACACTTAATTGAAGCATTTATATATTTATAACACAATTTAACTAGCGCTTCATATTTCCTAAATTCTGTATTGTATATCCCCTCTCCACAGGACCACCGTGATATGGGTTAACAGTTGCTGTACTATGTGGAACATCAACCCCACCCACTATAATGTTAATGAGCCAACAGGACAAAGGACTTTGAATTTACAGCTGCATTCAATCTGAACCCTTTCAGTGTACATCTGAGTCTCCCCAAAAGTGGACGTCTGACGGGGTTCCCCAAGAGCTGCTCCCCTCTGCACAGGACCAGCGTACTAAGGGTTAACATTTGCTGTACTATGTGGAACATCAACCCCACACACTGGAATGTTAAAGAGCCAAGAGGACAAAGGACTTTGAATTCACAGCTGCATTCAATCTGAACCCCTACAGTGTACATCTGCGTCGCCCCAGAGGCAGTTAGCCTTTGCACAGCTGAAGGCAGCTAAAGGGTGTGAGCCATTTGCTACCATTCGCTGATGTTTGGTGATGTTAAGGCTTCTTATATTATTATATGGGTATGATGCACTACTATAACAATAAATGGGTACATGGTGGGTATAGTGGGTCTGGGGTGGGTGGTTAGGCCTTCCGGGTGGATATCCGGACAGGGTGGGTTAACCCCTTAATTACTGTAGCGGTTATTAACCGCTAAGGTGATTAAGGGACTGGGGGCCATTAGATGGTATTTGCTATGCATTTTTCTGGCAACGGAGGACAGGGACCTGGCAGTAAGCTGACGAGGACGCCCTTCATATTGCAGGGGAAAGTAGAACTGTATTTATTTACTTGATTTATGTACAGTATGCTGGCTAATGTTGTGTTTAATAATGGGCAGATAATCTATTATCCATATCTGGATAATAGTTATTTTGACCATTACTGTACTGTATGTGTTTGGTTGGGGGGGGGGTATTTATTTAAGTGTTGGACATGTTTTATTTTTTTACATACAGGGTTAGTACCTTAGGTCTTCGGGGACCTATGGAGACCACCTGAGGACCCTCGGACCTGCAGGTGGGGTTAACAGAAATTCCCCCAGGGGGAGTAAAGCGCATGGCCACACTGTGCTGCTACCCCTGCCGAGACGTCGTGCGTTATGGCCTGCCCAATCGCCTTCATTCCGACCAAGGCCGGGATTTTGAAAGCAAACTGATCTGGGAGATACTCAAAATCCTGGACATCAGCAACACAAGCAACTCTGTACCATCTGGAGGGTGACACTCTTCCGGAGAGATTCAACAGGACGTTGCTGGACATGCTCAGCACGTTGAAAGGTGCTCAGAAGACAGAACGGAGCCGACATGTGGAAGCTTTAGTACATGCGTACAACTGTACTCGACACGAGTCCACGGGATTCTCCCCATACTTCCTTATGTTTGGCCGAGAAGCCCGGTTGCCGGTGGATGTACGTCTGCAAGTGTCAACAGATGGGATACACAATGCAACGCACTTTAGATACGTGCAAAGGTTTCAGGAAAACCTGCAACAGGCTTACCAGCAAGCCGAGAAGTCCGCTGCTTGACTCAACGCCAACAACAAGCAACGCTATGACCACAAGGTCAGATATTGGGAAATCCATCCTGATTGTGCAGTGCTTTTCCGCAACCTATGGATTCCCGGGAAGCATAAACTTGCTGACCGTTGGCGTGACGGTGTATTTGAAATCAAGTCACAAATGCCGGGCCTCCCGATCTACCGTATAAAAGACATGGATTGCCGGGTAAGGGTCTGGCCCCATAACTACCTTCTGCCTATCCCACAAGTGGGAGATGATGAACCAGAGATATTGGCTACACCCGTGGACGGTGAGCCGGAGCAATCAAATGCTAGGCAAGAGACTGTAAATGAAACCATCCATTAACCCATTAGAGGATCCTCTGGTGGGACTTTCTCAAAGGGGACCTGTGACAGAGTGAAGTCAACTCCTATCAGTTATGCCTGGGAGACATATGTTCATCCAGCACTCATAAGGGTTAACTCAGGTGGAAGTTAGGTAATCAGGATGTAAGCTGACACCTGATAGCCAGCAAAGTAGAAAAGAATCTTGTTACTGGCAGTAGCTGTCTCTCTCAGCCCAGAGCACATGGATAGATGTGCTGCTAGCCAGACAGATACAGCACACTACTTACTGCAACCAAAGTAAGAATTGTTCCTTTGTTTTTCTGACTGCTTAAAAAACACTTACGGTTTGGTTATGGCTTACCCAGCCAGCCTGCTAGATAGGCCTGCTGTGTTAGTCAGTTTCTCCCATTGTGGAGCAGGATTTGCTTTGTTTAAAGGGACAGTGTACCCGCATGTTATGTTGCTGTGGAGAAATAAAGCCACTGAACGTTTTCATTTACCCTGAAACTACACGTGTGGACTGTTCCCTGACCTCGGCTACAGGCCGTCCTGCCACAGGTGGTGTCAGAAGTGGGATGTCGGACGGCCCCTGTATCTGAAGGGCCACACAAAAAAAATGGAGAAATTTTTTCCTCAGTTCCTTGAGCAACAGCTCCAGCTAGCAGAGAAGCAAGCAGAGCGACAAGCCCAGCAAGATGAGCAACAGGCCCGGCAAGAGGAAAAGCTACTCCAACTGCTGGTTGAAGGCCGAGCCCCAGGCAGACCAGAGATTCCAAATAACCCACCGGTGATGCTGCATAAAATGAAGCCAACCGAAGACCCAGAGGCATTCCTCCTCACTTTTGAAAGGGTAGCCACGGCCCATGGCTGGACAGTTGATCGCTGGGTAACGACTCTGGCTCCACTCCTCATAGGAGAAGCTCAGGCAGCCTACCATTCTCTTCCAGCAGACGAGGCCATGGACTATCAGCAACTAAAGGCTGCTATCCTGGATCGCCTAGGCCTTACTCCAGAGACCTACCGTCAGCGGTTCCGGACAGTCAAATATACAAACCGAGACAGACCCCGGGTCGTAGCCCACCGCTTAGTAGACTTATGTACCAGGTGGATACAACCGGAGAAGCATACCCAGGTAGAGATCCTTGAACAGTTTGTGCTCAAGCAGTTCATACAAATACTGCCCCCCTCCTCCCGCTCCTGGGTAAAAAGACACGCTGCATTTTCCCTGGATTCAGCGGTCCGCTTGGTGGAAAACTTCCTTGGCGACGACACCCAACAGGATAGCTGGGAACGGTCTGTGCAAACACCAGTTGCTTCCGGTGATGCTAGAGGCTGGAGAGCAGACAATCGAGGGGTCTACAACCCGCCAGCTCGGGAGATCCAGTCAACCCGATCGGAAGACCCTTTCCCATCTCGGAGGGTTCCTGGTACAAACTCCCGCAGAGACGCCCGTCCCGGGTCCGAGGCCATTGGATCACTCAAGGGAGGCCGCCACCCACAGTATTTCCCGAGAACCTGGACTCCTGTCACCCATCCGGTGAAGAGGATAACCCCACCAACCAGAAGGGAGGATCTCATCCAACAGCGGAGAGGTCCAAACACCGAGCCCCGTCGAGAGCTTCCGCTGACGAACGAGTTTGCGGACTCAGGAGATGATGAGGTGGACTGTTCATATGGCAGAACCACTGCCACAGCTTGTCTCTGAGGGGACCACAATCCGTGGTTAGTCCCAGCATCTCTGAAGGGGAAAAAAGTAAAAGCCATGCTGGACTCGGGATCTGGAAAAACCCTGATCCTAGAGGGCCTAATTCCAAGCAACAGACTATCTTATGACTCTCCTTGGAATATCGAATGTATCCATGGGGATACAAAGAGATACCCGACGGCAAACGTTCTACTGCGTATCAAGGATCAAGACGCTAGCCTACTAGTGGGAGTTGCTCCCTGGCTACCTGCTCCTGTTCTACTTGGCCGAGACTGGCCCTACTTCGAAATATTCTTGGCCCCTACTCCTACGGAGCCTACTTCTCTGGTGCCGGAGAAGC